>NW_025334109.1:465627-765627 GCF_014858855.1 Bufo gargarizans
TCAAATACCTTCAGAAAAAAAAAATCTATTTTAAATTTAACTGTGATGTTAATCACATTTGCAAGCCCGTGTGTGTCAGGCCCCCACACATACTGTATTGTGTCCACTGGCTAGTGGCTAGGCCTGCACTCATACCGTTACAGGGTGTCATTCACTCAAATACCTTTCAGATAAAAAAAATCATTTTAAAATTTAACTGTGATCTAATCACATTTGCAAGCCCGTGTGTGTCAGGCCCCCACACATACTGTATTGGTCCACTGGCTAGTGGCTAGGCCTTGCACTCATACCGTTACAGGGTGTCATTCACTCAAATACCTTTCAGATAAAAAAAATCTATTTCAAATTTAACTGTGATTTAATCACATTTGCAAGCCCGTGTGTGTCAGGCCCCCACACATACTGTATTGTGGCCACTGGCTAGTGGCTAGGCCTGCACTCATACCGTTACAGGGTGTCATTCAGTCAAATACCTTGCAGAAAAAATAATAATAATTAAAATTTAACTGTGATATAATCACATTTGCAAGCCCGTGTGTGTCAGGCCCCCACACATACTGTATTGTGGCCACTGGCTAGTGGCTGGCAGGGCCTGCACTCATACCGTTACAGGGTGTCATTCACCCAAATACCTTTCAGAAAAAAATAATTATATTTTAAATTTAACTGTGATCTAATCACATTTGCAAGCCCGTGTGGTCAGGCCCCCACACACACTGTATTGTGTCCACTGGCTAGTGGCTAGGCCTGCACTCATACCGTACAGGGTGTCATTCACTCAAATACCTTTCAGATAAAAAAAAATATATTTAAAATTTAACTGTGATCTAATCACATTGCAAGCCCTGTGTGTCAGGCCCCCAAACATACTGTATTGTGTCCACTGGCTAGTGGCTAGGCCTGCACTCATACCGTTACAGGGTGTCATTCACTCAAATACCTTTCAGATTAAAAAAAAATCTATTTAAATTTAACTGTGATCTAATCACATTTGCAAGCCCGTGTGTGTCAGGCGCCCACACATACTGTATTGTGTCCACTGGCTAGTGGCTAGGCCTGCACTCATACCGTTACAGGGTGTCATTCACTCAAATACCTTTCAGATTAAAAAAAATCATTTTAAAATTTAACTGTGATCTAATCACATTTGCAAGCCCGTGTGTGTCAGGCCCCCACACATACTGTATTGTGTCCACTGGCTAGTGGCTAGGCCTGCACTCATACCGTTACAGGGTGTCATTCACTCAAATACCTTTCAGATAAAAAAAAATCTATTTAAAATTTAACTGTGATTTAATCACATTTGCAAGCCCGTGTGTGTCAGGCCCCCACACATACTGTATTGTGTCCACTGGCTAGTGGCTAGGCCTGCACTCATACCGTTACAGGGTGTCATTCACTCAAATACCTTTCAGATAAAAAAATATATATTTAAAATTTAACTGTGATCTAAACACATTTGCAAGCCCGTGTGTGTCAGGCCCCCACACATACTGCATTGTGTCCACTGGCTAGTGGCTAGGTCTGCACTCATATCGTTACAGGGTGTCATTCACTCAAATACCTTTCAGATAAAAAAAAATATATTTTAAATTTAACTGTGATCTAATCACATTTGCAAGCCTGTGTGTGTCAGGCCCACACAGACTGTACTGTGCCCATTGCCCACCACTTATATAGAGTGGCACAGTACCTTGCACGCATAGTAACACTTATCTAATAAAAAATGACAGGCAGAGGCAGGCCACGCCACAGGGGCCGTCGTGTTCGTGGTGCTGTGATTTCCACTGGCCCTGGAATAATGCCCAGTGTTCAGAGGCCACGTACCCTGAATCAAAAAAATTCTGAGAAAATAGTTGACTGGCTTACACAGGACACCCAATCTTCAACAGCTTCCGCTAAGAACCTTGACGCACCATCCTCCTCCAGCTCGGCTTTGGTCACCACTCTCCCGCCCGCCACCACCACTACCACCACTACCACCACAGCCACCACAGCCGCTTCACTTGATCCCTCAGAGGAGTTATTTACACATCAGTTGGAAGAAATTAGTGATGCGCAACCATTATTGCCAGGGGATGTAGATAACAGGGATATGTCTCAGTCAGGCAGCATTACACACATGGACGTACAATGTGATGATGATGATGATGATGTTGTACCCGCTGCTGCTTCCTTTGCTGAGGTGTCAGATACAAGTGAAGTGGTTGATGATGACGATGTGTCCATGGATGCCACGTGGGTGCCTGCTCGAAGAGTAGAAGAAGAGTGGGAAATTTCAGAAGGGGAGACAGAGAGAAGGAGGAGACGAGTTGGAAGCAGCGGGAGGTCGTCGCAGGGAGCTAGTGGCACAGTCAGACAGCATATATCGGCACCCGGGGTCAGCCAGACAGCACGCCAATCAACGCATGCTGTTGCCACCACCAGAATGCCGTCATTGCAAAGCTCAGCAGTGTGGTATATCACCTACACTGCGCATTGGGTCAACCTGCTGACGGCTGCCAAGCATGGAATGCGTGGCTCTGCAGCAGAGTTGGTGACACCGCCACGACTTGCAGGCAGGCCTACTGCCACCTCCTCTACTCCTCCTACTCCATCCTCTTCCATAACCTCCTCGGCTGAGTCCTCTTCTGCTGCGGTGTCTGGCTGCACATCAACTGAACCCCCCCAGCTCCCCAGGGGCTATTCCACATCCCAGATACGACAGTGTCTTGGGGTTGACTTGCCTGAAAGCAGAGAGCCACACCGGACCAGCACTCCTGTCTGCCCTGAACGCACAGGTGGATCTGTGGCTGACCCCGCACTAACTGGAGATTGGCAAAGTGGTGTGTGACAATGGAAGCAATTTGTTGGCGGCATTAATTTTGGCACATGTGTTGAATCTCATCGTACAACGCTTTGTGTCTAAGTACTCAGGCTTACAGGACGTCCTCAAGCAGGCCAGGAAGGTGTGTGGCCATTTCAGGCGTTCCTACACGGCCATGGCGCACTTTGCAGACATTCAGCGCCAAAACAACATGCCAGTGAGGCGCTTGATTTGCGACAGCCCGACACATTGGAATTCAACACTAATGTTCGACCGCCTGCTCCAACAAGAAAAAGCCGTCAACGAGTATTTGTATGACCGGGGTGCTAGGACAGCCTCTGCGGAGCTGGGAATTTTTTTGCCACGTTACTGAACGCTCATGCGCAATGCCGGTAGGCTCATGCTTCCTTTTGAGGAGGTAACAAACCTAGTCAGTCACACCGAAGGCACAATCAGCGACCTCATCCCATTTGTTTTCTTCCTGGAGCGTGCCCTGCGAAGAGTGCTGGATCAGGCTGTAGATGAACGAGAAGAGTTGTGGTCACCATCACCACCAGAAACAGCCATGTCATCATTGCTTGCCGGACCTGCGGCAGCGCTGCAAGAGGAGTATGAGGAAGAGGAATCAGAGGAGGAATGTGGCTTTGAGGAGGAGGAAGACCAACCACAGCAGGCATCCCAGGGTGCTCATTGTTGTCACCTATCTGGGACCCGTGGTCTTGTACGTGGCTGGGGGGAAGAACAGACCGTCAATGACATCAGTGAGGAGGAGGAACGGGAAATAGCTCGGCATCCAACCTTGTGCAAATGGGGTCTTTCATGCTGTCATGTCTGTTGAGGGACACTCGTATAAAAAGGATGAAGGAGAACGACCTGTACTGGGTGGCCACGCTACTAGACCCCCGGTATAAGCAGAAAGTAGCAGAAATGTTACCAAATTACCGGAAGTCAGAAAGGATGCAGCAGTTCAAAACCAAACAAAAAAATATGCTTTACACAGCTTATAAGGGGGATGTCACAGCACAACGGGAATCTAACTGGGGAAGAGGTCAAAGTAATCCTCCTCCTACCACGACCACGGAGGCAAGGACAGGACGCTTTACAGATGTGTTGTTGATGGAGGACATGCAAAGCTTTTTCAGTCCTACACATCGCCACAGCCCTTCGGGATCCAGCCTTAGAGAACGACTCGACCGACAGGTGGCAGACTACCTCGCCTTTACTGCAGATATCGACACTCTGAGGAGCGATGAACCCCTTGACTACTGGGTGTGCAGGCTTGACCTGTGGCCTGAGCTATCCCAGTTTGCGATAGAACTTCTGGCCTGCCCCGCTTCAAGTGTCCTGTCTGAAAGGACCTTCAGTGCAGCAGGAGACATCACTGACAAAAGAAGTTGCCTCGGTCAAAAAAGTGTTGATTACCTCACCTACATTAAGATGAATGAGGCATGGATCCCAAAGGAACTGACAGTAGGGGATACGTTTAACTAACAAAAGGCCTGATGACATGCCTTGGCCTCAAAATGGTCCCCACGCGCCTGTATTTAATGTCTGCATACCGGATGACTTTCGTGAATTCTCCGCCACCAACTAGGGTTCAAGCCGCAATGTTTTAGTCACCTTTCTGCCTTGAAAACATCAATTTTTCCGCTACAACAGCGGCTGCAACAATAACATTGTTTTTCAGGCCTAATTTTTCTGGCCTCTGTGCTGCAAGGTGGCTGCAAAAAACAAACAAAAAAAAGGCACATACAAGTGTCAATTCCCCTTTCGTAATCGTTACCTTGTTGTGGTGAAGGGGCTTGCGTATCACAATGAAGCGATCATCACCTCTATGAGTGTGTTGGCAATGTTGCCACACCCCAGATCATAAGGCCGTTGCTTCATTATGATCAGACCAAAAGCAATCGGGACGGCTGGATATTTTTTCATAGAAAAAACTACATTTTTTATTTATTTTTTTAAGTTGTATGGGTGGGTTTTTTATACATAAAATAAAAAAATCATAATAAAGTCTCTTAATAGTTTATTAGAAATAATGCAGACAATTTTAGAAAATCCCCAACAATTCCAATACAAAGCAAATACAGAGCTCAGAACTAAATTATTCCAGGATATCGCAATGGTTTGTTAATTCGACAATGGTTAATCAATTCGACTCACGTCCCCGGGTAGGGGTTGTAACAGGGATTAAACTGATAGGAATAGTACTAGTTAAGACACCACTCATATAGGGTGTCACAGCACATTGCTCCGTGCACGCGCAGTGCCCCAACTTGGGAGTAAGAGGAACGACCAAGCTGCTTTTTCCATCTCCCAGTTCCTAAAATCAATTCAGTTTGGTGTATCAGAGTTTGGTCTGTCACTGTGAAGGCAGTCGAAGATACCCGGCCTAAATTTTTTTTCACAAAAGGCAATCCCACCCTGATATGGGACGTAACAGGGATTAAACTGATGAGAATAGTTCTACAGAAATTCGCACTCATATCGGGTGTGACAGTAAATTGCACGGCGCAGACGCAGTGACCGTGGCGTGGATTCAAACAAAGGGTAGGGAGCCAGCAATTTTTTAACCATCTCCCTGTTCGAAAAATCTATTTAATAAATGGACCCCAGATTGGGGGGACGTAACAGGGATTAAACTGATGAGAAGAGAGAACTATAGAAAATAGCACTCATATCGGGTGGGACAGTAAATTGCACGGCACAGACGCAGTGACCGCGGATTCAAACAAAGGGGAGTGTATTTTTTAACCATCTCCCCATTCGAAAAATTAATTCAATTCCCCTTTCCGGGACCCTTGGTGTTGTACGTGGCTAGGTGGAGGAAGAAACCTTCAATGACATCAACGGGACATGGCTAGCTTGCTATCCAACCTTGTGCAAATGGGAAGTTTGCGGTTGGGCAAATGGACTGTTTGCGGTTGTTTGCAGTGCATTAAAAGGGGAGTTTGGTCTGTCAATGTCTGTGAAGCGGGCGTAACCCTTACACTACCTGATCGATATAACATCATACCTGATCGTATACACACACTGCATGTTTTAAACCACGTTGTTTAAAAAAAAAATTGGATTGTTAGGTAATTTATGCCCTTTATGGATTAAAATCCAACTCTGCGTCAACTATGTAATTTTCCTTGGAAGTTTTGCCATGGATCACCCTCCGGCATGCCACAGTCCAGGTGTTAGTCCCCTTGAAACAACTTTTCCATCACAATTGTGGCCAGAAAAAGTCCCTGTGGGTTTTAAAATTCGACTGCCTATAGAAGTCAATGGCAGTTCGCCCGGTTCGCACGTTCGCGAACATTTGTAGAAATTTGCGTTCGCCGTTCGTGAACGGGAAATTTTATGTTCGCGACATCTCTATCCGTAGTAGTAATAGGCCTGAGCCTTAATAAGGCTTCCAGCTTACTTATCTTGCTGTCCGCCCTGTAGCTGTTGGGGACCTACAAGGATAAAGTCCCATGGAGGTGGTCGAGAATGAGGAGGAGGAGTTGGTGGTGGATGAGCAGGAGGATAATAATAATGATGATACCAGCCACGATACCTAATTATCTAAGTGGGGGACAGAGCTGGAAAGAAATGGGTCCTCTGGCACACTGTATGCTTGCTTTCTTACATACTGACAGGCGTATCATTCACATGAAACAGTCTGATGATAACTGGATAGTCGTGCTTTTAGACTCTTGCTATTAAAGCAAAATGGGAGATTGTTTTCCTCCTACCGAAAGGGAGGCCAAATCACTTTATCGCCAGGAAATACTGAGTGCACAGCTTGCCACAGCTTTAGGCGAGCTGCCACCTGCTGCCCATGTGTCAGATGCCTGCATAGTTACCCAACTGTCGATGTCTTCCTACCACAAGCAGCAGAAGCCACAGCAGCCAGTTGAGTATTATCAACATGATGGAGAAATGTTTCAATGTGTCTCGCCAGGCTTAGGCAAATCAAGAAACAGAGGTGTACCCAGGTCCTACCTGGTCTCTGGCCTTTATTGGGTCAATACTGTATTGCCTGACCCCAAGGGCTTCTGGGCAGGCGGACTAAAACAGTGGCTTGAACTGGCCCAGTATGCTCTATCTGTTCTTTCTTTGTTCTCACTCTAGTGTCATCTCAGAGAGGTTTTTAGCCCTGCATTGTTACACCCGAATGGACTAAGTTTTCCTTTGCCAGTGTACAAAACATCATTTTTGTCAAAATGAATGAGGCATATATCGGTGAGGATTTTTACACTTCTCTCGCGAGGCTGATAAATAGATCTGCCTTTGCATATGGTTCCCCATAATAACATATCACCGTCCGTATCTTGTTCAACTGCTGACATGATCCCCGTTAATCTTTTAGTTTATATATAGAATTACTGTGCCTCAGTATGAAAGGGCGTTCTAATATATCGCCGTCTACATACAGTATAACAGCGCTAGCGATCACTGTTTTCGCATAGCGTTACTAACGAATAGTGACTTCTCTTTCACTCCGAACGAAACAACAACTGTAACAGAAATACACAACAAGGCCAGTAGATGGCAGTAGTAACCTAAAGTACCTACAGTAATGAAGGTTAACAATCCCTTTCAGGGGCAGAAGGATAATCGTAAGCCTTGTAAGAGATCGTAAGCCTTCTGCTGTGAAAGAGGTACAGTGTAGCATCATCCGCACCAAACATAGCACATTGTTCAATAGCCAAAGAGCCTCGAGCCTGGCCTGGTGGTGTGCGATATTGGGCGAAATCTCGTTGCAGCTCTGGGACTAGCCGGTTTGACGCACATCCCTTGCCTGGCGCATGTGCTGAATTTGGTGGTGCAGAAGTTCATTCACAACTACCCTGACATGTCAGAGCTGCTGCATAAAGTGTGGGCCGTCTGTTCGCGCTTCCGGCGTTCACATCCTGCCGCTGCTCGCCTGTCTGCGCTACAGCGTAACTTCGGCCTTCCCGCTCACCGCCTCATATGCGACGTGCCCACCCCGACGTGGCGATGACGCCGTTATCAGCGTTACAATACCACTTCTATGTCTCCTTGAGAAAACACTTAGGGCGATGATGGAAGAGGAGGTGGCAAAGGAGGAGGAGGAGGAGGAAGAGGGGTCATTTTTAGCACTTTTCAGGCCAGGCTCTTCGAAGTGACTCAGAGGGAGGTTTTTTGCAACAGCAGAGGCCAGGTACAAATGTGGCCAGCCAGGGCCCACTACTGGAGGACGAGGAGGACGAGGAGGACGAGAATGAGCAGGAGGTGGAGAAGGATGAGGATGAAGCATGGTCACAGCGGGGTGGCACCCAACGCAGCTCGGGACCATCACTGGTGCGTGGCTGGGGGGAAACGCAGGACGATGACGATACGCCTCCCACAGAGGACAGCTTGTCCTTACCTCTGGGCAGCCTGGCACACATGAGCGACTACATGCTGCAGTGCCTGCGCAACGACAGCAGAGTTGCCCACATTTTAACGTGTGTGGACTACTGGGTTGCCACCCTGCTGAATCCCCGGTACAAAGACAATGTGCCCACCTTACTTCCTGCACTGAAGCGTGATAGGAAGATGTGCGAGTACAAGCGCACATTGGTAGACGCGCTACTGAGAGCATTCCCAAATGTCACAGGGGAACAAGTGGAAGCCCAAGGCCAAGGCAGAGGAGGAGCAAGAGGTCGCCAAGGCAGCTGTGTCACGGCCAGCTCCTCTGAGGGCATGGTTAGCATGGCAAAGATGTGGAAAAGTTTTGTCAACACGCCACAGCTAACTGCACCACCACCTGATACGCAACGTGTTAGCAGGAGGCAACATTTCACTAACATGGTGGAACAGTACGTGTGCACACCCCTCCACGTACTGACTGATGGTTCGGCCCCATTCAACTTCTGGGTCTCTAAATTGTCCACGTGGCCAGAGCTAGCCTTTTATGCCTTGGAGGTGCTGGCCTGCCCGGTGGCCAGCGTTTTGTCTGAACGTGTATTCAGCACGGCAGGGGGCGTCATTACAGACAAACGCAGTCGCCTGTCTACAGCCAATGTGGACAAGCTGACGTTCATAAAAATGAACCAGGCATGGATCCCACAGGACCTGTCCATCCCTTGTACAGATTAGACATTAACTACCTCCCCTTAACCATATATTATTGTACTCCAGGGCACTTCCTCATTCAAACCTATTTTTATTTTCATTTTACCATTATATTGCGGGGTAACCCAAAGTTGAATGAACCTTTCCTCTGTCTGGGTGTCGGGGCCTAAATATATGACAATGAACTGTTCCAATGTTGGGTGACGTGAAGCATGATTCTCTGCTATGACATGAAGACTGATTCTCTGCTGACATGAAGCCAGATTCTCTGTTACGGGACCTCTCTCCTCTGCCTGGGTGCCGGGGGCCTAAATTTATGACAATGGACTGTTACAGTGGTGGGTGACGTGAAGCCTGATTCTCTGCTATGACATGAAGACTGATTCTCTGCTGACATGAAGCCAGATTCTCTGTTACGGGACCTCTCTCCTCTGCCTGGGCCTAAATAACTGACAATGGACTGTTCCAGTGTTGGGTGACGTGAAGCATGATTCTCTGCTATGACATGAAGACTGATTCTCTGCTGACATGAAGCCAGATTCTCTGTTACGGGACCTCTCTCCACTGCCTGGGTGCCGGGGCCTAAATTTATGACAAT
The DNA here is from genome assembly GCF_014858855.1 of Bufo gargarizans. Classification (NCBI taxonomy): domain Eukaryota; kingdom Metazoa; phylum Chordata; class Amphibia; order Anura; family Bufonidae; genus Bufo; species Bufo gargarizans. The sequence continues at coordinate 475,086 of NW_025334109.1, forward strand.
GGACTGTTCCAGTGTTGGGTGACGTGAAGCATGATTCTCTGCTATGACATGAAGACTGATTCTCTGCTGACATGAAGCCAGATTCTCTGTTACGGGACCTCTCTCCACTGCCTGGGTGCCGGGGCCTAAATTTATGACAATGGACTGTTACAGTGGTGGGTGACGTGAAGCATGATTCTCTGCTTTGATATGAAGACTGATTCTCTGCTGACATGAAGCCAGATTCTCTGTTACGGGACCTCTCTCTTCTGCCAGGGTGCCTCGGCCTAAATATCTGACAATGGACTGTTACAGTGGTGGGTGACGTGAAGCATGATTCTCTGCTATGATATGAAGACTGATTTTCTGCTGACATGAAGCCAGATTCTCTGTTACGGGACCTCTCTCCTCTGCCTGGGTGCCTGGGCCTAAATATCTGACAATGGACTGTTCCAGTGTTGGGTTACGTGAAGCATGATTCTCTGCTATGATATGAAGACTGATTCTCTGCTGACATGAAGCCAGATTCTCTGTTACGGGACCTCTCTCTTCTGCCTGGGTGCCTGGGCCTAAATATCTGACAATGGACTGTTCCAGTGTTGGGTGACGTGAAGCATGATTCTCTGCTATGATATGAAGACTGATTCTCTGCTGACATGAAGCCAGATTCTCTGTTACGGGACCTCTCTCCTCTGCCTGGGTGCCTGGGTCTAAATATCTGACAATGGACTGTTCCAGTGTTGGGTGACGTGAAGCATGATTCTCTGCTATGACAAGAAGACTGATTCTCTGCTGACATGAAGCCAGATTCTCTGTTATGGGACCTCTCTCCTCTGCCTGGGTGCCGGGGCCTAAATATATGACAATGGACTGTTACAGTGATCGGTGACGTGAAGCCAGATTCTCTGCTATGGGACCTCTCTCCAATTGATATTGGTTAATTTTTATTTATTTTATTTTTATTTTTATTCATTTCCCTATCCACATTTGTTTGCAGGGGATTTACCTACATGTTGCTGCCTTTTGCAGCCCTCTAGCCCTTTCCTGGGCTGTTTTACAGCCTTTTTAGTGCCGAAAAGTTCGGGTCCCCATTGATTTCAATGGGGTTCGGGTTCGGGACGAAGTTCGGATCCCGAACCCGAACATTTCCGGGAAGTTCGGCCGAACTTCTCGAACCCGAACATCCAGGTGTTCGTTCAACTCTACTTGTAGCCATTATATCTTTCCCTATTCTATTATCCCTAAACTGATATCAACTATGTATCTATTACCATTGCTATTATCTCCCTTTCTATCAGTTAAACCATAAATTCAGGACCTGACCTGGGCAAGGTTAATAACAACTATATTTACAAATGGCTATGAGGGCAATAGAAACCTCTCTTGGCCCAAGTGCAAACTAATACTTCACTTTTATTATATTATTTATTAAAAAGTGTCACTGGTAAGTGTGATTCACATGTGATGGGACGCAGCCTACAGTTTACCAACACAAAATGCACTTATCATATGTGCGGCAGGCTGGAGTGTGTGGACTACTGATAATGCCAGTCAGATACCAGTGAATGGGCCCAGCCCCTGTTTATTACTGACAGGGTGCGTTGTCACGTCTGTAAATACTGATGCCTACAAAAAACAACAACAGGTTTACAGGTTGTTGCCCTTTATTTGAGAGGGGGGATTTGTGGCATCAACCCTCTACACAGATGAGAGTGTTCTTTAGCAACTGGCCATTAAATACAGACGATGGCAACACTGTTGATCACCTGAATGTACAGCCTGCTGGTGATGCCAGACAGTTCACATCAATACATTCAGGGCTAGCAACACCGTTATCAGCCTAAAGGTGCAGCCTGCTTATAGTGCCAGGCAGGTGCTGGTAGTACATGTGGGACTGGCAACACTACTGTCCTCCTAAGTGTGTGGCCTGTTGTTGGTGCCAAACAGGTCACAATATATCAACCGGACTCCTATTGCTCTCTAACAGTGGGCAACATGGCTGCTAATTAAAACCTAAATCTGCCCCCCGACATGTTTCGCCTGTATCTCTGGCTTCCTCAGGGGTAACGGGCAACAATGAATGGAAACCAATACCGGAAGTCTACATAATGTCCCAGTGATTGACAAGTGCTACAGCCCTATCAGTGATAGGGGCGGAACCTGCCGTCGACCAATAGCCGTGACAGAGGAGGCTGACATCATCACTCTGTGCCAGCCTTCTCTGTCACCTCCCACTTGACGTCATCGCGGCGTCATCAGCCCTCAGCGCGCATGTGCCGGCACTCCGACATCGGCCCTCCGGCAAGGCAACTCATTGCGCATGTGCTGCGCAATGGATGGCTGCGCACCGACTCTGAACAGGACGGATAACACAGCGGAAACCTAGGAACCAGGTCTGGTCTCACACCAAGAAAGGGGAGATGATTTGACTGTCATTATGGGAGAGTGCAACTGAGATGACAGGTGTCATTGCGGCTGCTGAATATTCACATGAAGCCATGCTGGTGGTTAATATTGATGACACCCTATTGGTCAGGAGGAAATCTTTTTGGGGTGCTACTACATTATAGAACGGGGCAGAAAAGACCACCGTATTGCCTGACATGCGCTCACAAGCGTATGTTTATGTTCATCAAATAGCATGGCAACAGTTACTTGTAATTGAACAGTAGATGCATCTTATCAATCCTGAACAACGTGTAATTCATTATTTGACAGTAGAACATTCTACATATGTGGAGTGATAATCCACATCATTATTGGGATTTCCAAGTACTTATTTTAATACGAATTATTTAATCCAGTAAGGAGGATCCAAAACTATTATTCTGACACTGTGTCTATGCATGAATATGGATTCTACTGACACTCCAACCACTGCATTAGTGGATGGATGGAACATTCGAATAACTGATTAATTCCAAAATGTACCTCCCAATTTATAAAAAAGCAGTGAAGGCGAACCCTTCATCAAGTCCCTTTGGGTTCAGACTATCAAGGCGATAAATCCACCTGGTTTCTTCTTGTAGAAGAATAACATCCAGGTCGCCTTTTCTTGCCCCTAAAGTTTTTTTACAGATGCCCCAAAACTTCAAAGCACTATGGTCTTCCCCATGATGACTTCTGACATGTCTGGAGATGGATGTATCTGCAAGGGTATTGATGCTACTGATGTGTTGGCAAATCCTTCTCCTAAATTCTTGAGATGTCTTCCCCACATAAATCTTGAGACAGGGACATTGGATGGCGTAAACTATACCTTTGGTCTTACAATTGATATATTGCCTAATCTGATATTCTTTTTTGTCAACAGGGTTTACAAAGGACCGACATTTCCTCACAAGTGGACAGTAAACACAGTTTCTACACGGGTAAGTGCCCACTACATTTGATTTTAACCAGGTTGTTTTCGGTGGTTCTGGACGAAAGAAACTATGGACTAATACATCCTTTAGATTTCTGCCACGGCGATAGGTCACACTGGGATTGGATGTAATGACTGTCCTCAAATCATTATCGGCCCACAGGACATGCCAATGCTTCCTAAGAATCCCAAACACCTTATTATTTTGAGCATAAAAAGTGCCAATACATCTAACCGTATGCATCTTTGAAACCTTAGACGAATTGGTCAGAAGTTCCGTCCTACTGGTCCTACTTTCCCTAGCATAGGCCTGATGTAGGACTTTTTTTGGATAACCCCTGGCTCGGAATCGATCATATAAGATCTTGCTTTCTTTCTCAAAGCTTGCTTCATCCGAGCAATTTCTACGGGCCCTGATATATTGCCCTATGGGTATTCCTTTCCTAAGGGGTCTGGGATGGAAACTATTCCATTCCAGTAAGCTGTTCGTTGCTGTAGGTTTACGGTAAACTTCTGACTGGATGTGGCCATCAGGGTCCAAGGACAATTTGAGATCCAGGAAAGTGATAGTGCTGTCATTAATCTCTGATGTGAATGCCATTCCAATGGCGTTGGGGTTAAGTGCTGTAACAAAACTGTGAAAATTATCGGTGGTTCCGTCCCAGAGGATTAGCACATCATCGATATACCTACCCCAAAATAAAATGTGCTGGGTGAATTCAAAAAAATCAGACGTGAAAACTATAGTGTCCTCCCACCACCCCAAAAATAAATTAGCGTAATTTGGTGCACATTTACTTCCCATTGCGGTCCCGACAGATTGTAAATAATATTGGCCGTCAAACAGGAAGTAATTGTGAGTGAGTAAATAACGGAGAAGAGTTAAAAGAAACTCATTATGTGCGTGAAACTGAATACTTTTTGTTGAAAGAAAAGTGGAGACCGCCTTTATCCCTAAGTTGTGCCTGATATTTGTATATAGGGCCTCAACGTCAAGGCTGGCCAATTTAGTTGTTGAAGTAACCTGGATGTCCTGGAGCCTGATGACCACATCCTTAGTGTCCTTAATGAATGATGGTAGACTAGGCACAAAAGGTGCTATAAATTCGTCAATATATTGACTGATATTTTTGGTCAGACTGTTATTACCAGACACAATTGGCCTGCCTGGTACCGGTCGTCTCTGTTTGTGCACTTTAGGGATCGCATAGATAGTAGCGATCGTCGGATGCATCTTGAGGAGATATTTGAATTCCTCTTTCGATATTAGTTTATCAGCCTTGGCAGTAGTCAAGATTACTTTCAATTCTGCTAAAAACTTATCCGTCGGGTTACAGTCCAGCTTCTGATATGTATCACTTTGTTTGACCAGATCCTCAACCATTTTTTTATAATCCTGTTTGTCCATAAGGACAATATTTCCCCCCTTATCCAAGGATTTTATTACCAGATCTTCATTCTGGCTAAGTTCCTCTAAGGCCCGTTGTTCCTCAATCCCAAGATTAAGTTGTGCAGATGGTATTTTAGTACTCACGGTTTTTAAGTCCCTTGTTACTAGTTGTGCAAAAGTGTCAATGTTGCCATACTGAGTAAAAGGGGGGGGTATACTTTGATTGTGATTTTAGTCCTGAGAGTGGTGCCTCAACTAAATCTTGGGCATTTTCATCAAAGGTATCTAGTGATTCCAGGATGGCCAAAGCCTGTCTTTCATTGGCCTATGTCCGCTGGAAATCTCTAGACTGTTGATTGAATGTTTTATGGAGGGCAAGCTTCCTAGCAAACAGGTTAATGTCTTTAACCCAGTTGAAACATTGAAAAGAGGGGGTTGGTGTAAAAGACAGTCCTTTGTTGAGTCTTTTGATATGCTCTGGTCCCAGAGTGAAACTAGAGAGATTAATCACCCTAAGTGAGTCATTTACGTCCTGGCGTTGTATGCCCACTTCTCCCTGTCCCTCAAGGCTGGGCCTTGGCCTAAAAAAGAGGGCAGGTTTGTAGATGGTGTTGTAGATGACATAGACGTTGAAGGGGCACAAAATACCCCAGATGATAAAGAATAATTGTGTTTGTTGTTGGGAGCTGGCTATAGGGGCCGGAGTGGGTATTGCCATAGTTGCACTGGACACTGGAATGAACCCCTGTGCTCCTTGCCATGATTGACCAGATGTTGTCACCCCACCTGTTTGGGGGATTGGCGCCCTATTCTGGTGTGGTTGTCCACGACCTCTATATTTTCGCCTAGGCGCCGCAGGTGGCCTTAGTGGGCGACCTTCTGATCCTGACCAGTCGGACTCCGAAAAATCCGACTGGGACGCACTTTGTCTATAGGTGTTAAACCTCTTCGATTGGGTATTGCCAATATTGGGTCTATATATTTGACCAGTGTCAAAATCCCTTTTGTCTCTAATATATTTATTATGTTTTCTTTCTTTAATTTCAATTTGAAAGGACTCAATGTGCTTCTGTAACCTCAACTCTTGTGAGGTGAAATCAGGGTTGGACCTAAGGTGTTGTATCTGGGAGATCTCTTGTTCTAATTGTCTAGCAGTACTCGTCAATGACAGTCTTTCAAAGTCCAGCAAATATTGCTGCATACGCAGTGAGTTCTCAGTTAATAACTGCTGCCAGCCTTTTATGAAGGTGTCATCATCTTGGTGTGAGTGGGGCACAATATTGATTCTCACCCCCCTAAACACCAAACCTTGCTGTTGGTATGTGTCTAAGCTGGCTACTTCCCATTGGGCTCTCACATACTGCTTATGTCTTTTGTATTTCTTTGAATGCTGCTTGTAAGTCAGTAGTATTGATAGGGAGGCAGCCTGTGGAAAACACCTGTGCTGCCTCTATGCTGTTAAAGTCTGCTGGAGGTGCATTCACGAGGAAACCCGCCATATATCCGCAGACGCTAACGCAATACTGGAGACGTAGTGGAATATTTATTACATAAAGTGGGTCCCCACAAACGAAGGCTGCTGAGCCTATTACAAACTAATCCATAAATTCAGGACCTGACCTGGGCAAGGTTAATAACAACTATATTTACAAATGGCTATGAGGGCAATAGAAACCTATCTTGGCCCAAGTGCAAACTAATACTTCACTTTTATTATATTATTCATTAAAAAGTGTCACTGGTAAGTGTGATTCACATGTGATGGGACACAGACAAACAAACAGAATAACCTTCTAAGGTATTAAAAACACAGTCTACGGCCCACTGTGAGAGATGGTAAATATCACCGGTTGGAGGCGATGTGTATAATCGCTCGCTCCAAACAACATGAAAACTGCAAATTGTGCTGCCACGTCCCACAAGCACTGTTCCAACTACTTGCCAGCTGGAATTGTCAATTTATATTATCAAATATCAATAGTGGGAGACTGAAGCCTTTATCCCACTAGATGGATTGAGAGGCTGTTTGACAGCCTACAGTTTACCAACACAAAATGCACTTATCATATGTGCGGCAGGCTGGAGTGTGTGGACTACTGATAATGCCAGTCAGGTGCCAGTGAACGGGCCCAGCCCCTGTCTATTACTGACAGGGTGCGTTGTCACATCTGTAAATACTGATGCCTACTCAAGCTGGTTGTCAGCAAAAAACAACAGGTTTACAGGTTGTTGCCCTTTATTTGTGAGGGGGGATTTGTGGCATCAACCCTCTACACAGCTGGGAGTGCTCTTTAGCAACTGGCCATTAAATACAGACGATGGTAACACAGTGTTGCTAGCCCTGAATGTATTGATGTGAACTGTCTGGCATCACCAGCAGGCTGTACATTCAGGTGATCAACAGTGTTGCCATCGTCTGTATTTAATGGCCAGTTGCTAAAGAGCACTCCCAGCTGTGTAGAGGGTTGATGCCACAAATCCCCCCTCACAAATAAAGGGCAACAACCTGTAAACCTGTTGTTTTTTACTGACAACCGGCTTGAGTAGGCATCAGTATTTACAGACGTGACAACGCACCCTGTCAGTAATAGACAGGGGCTGGGCCCGTTCACTGGTACCTGACTGGCATTATCAGTAGTCCACACACTCCAGCCTGCCGCACATATGATAAGTGCATTTTGTGTTGGTAAACTGTAGGCTGTCAAACAGTCTCTCAATCCATCTAGTGGGACGAAGGCTTCAGTCTCCCACTATTGATATTTGATAATATAAATTGACAATTCCAGCTGGCAAGTAGTTGGAACAGTGCTTGTGGGACGTGGCAGCACAATTTGCTGTTTTCATGTTGTTTGGAGCGAGCGATTATACACATCGCCTCCAACCGGTAATAATTACCATCTCTCACAGTGGGCCTTAGACTGCGTTTTTAATACCTTAGAAGGTTATTCTGTTTGTTTGTCTGTGTCCCATCACATGTGAATCACACTTACCAGTGACACTTTTTAATGAATAATATAATAAAAGTGAAGTATTAGTTTGCACTTGGGCCAAGATAGGTTTCTATTGCCCTCATAGCCATTTGTAAATATAGCCTTTCTATCAGTTATCACTATAACACACTGTTGTGTAAGGTGCCAGCAGAACACCCCGCCACTACTTCTGTGTTAGCATAAGACCATATTTCTTTTTAAAAAAACATCAAAGACACAGCTCCCCCAACATGTTTCGCCACAACTACTGCAAACACGAGCGCTTGCGCTTGTTCCGATTTGAAAATTAAAGGCGGGTTTACCTTCTGTATTGTCCAATACACTCCTCAGTGTATAATGGTAGTAACAAAGCGAATATGCTTTTGGGATTGAGGGCTTAGCTACATGGTGATCTTGGTTGAGTGACAACTATCATGCCAAAGGATCGCAGTGTAGCGGTGCTAGCAAAGAAATTAAAGGAGTCGCAGCCCAACTTGCACGTCTGCTGAGAAAAAAATCTAGGAGTGTTGTATTTTTTGTAATTCTGCATTTGTGGCACATACTGTATGCGAGTCACACTCTGACCCCATTAATTTCTATTCTAGCAGAGCTACATTTTGATTCCGCTGTGATTCTTGGGCTCAGCATCGCAGGACCAAGATCACCATGTAGCCCTAATATTCATCCACTCGTGCGGAACTAAAATCCACGTGGAAATGGACATGTAATGCAAATTTTACATCTACAGCAGGTCAATTCTTTCTGTGGATTTCCCTCTTTGCACTGAATAGGGTGGAATCCACAGCAAATCCATGTATATTCCATGTGGCTGTACCTCCAAGGGGTGAATTTTTTCATGCATAGCCAATTTTTCCAACCGATTAACAACATTTTCACTGGCTGTTATTTGTCATTTACATATAGTAAATATTAGAAATAATGGTGGAGAATTTGCAAGTCTGGAAAAATTGGCATAAATCATTAGGCTCAGGACACACTTCTTTCTTTACGGCCACTATATCGCCTGCATATACTGGATGCTCCAATAATTTGTGAAACAAAACAATTTTTATGCATTTTGTAAATTTACAACCTATTGTACTAATCATTCCATTTATTTAAATGGGAAAACATGTACTTAAGTGGAGTATGATGTATAGTACATCATATAGTACATGGCTATCTCCTAGGTCTCAATGATGCCTATACAAGTGTCAGACGTCTGTACAGGTAATTTTGCTATAATTTTTACGCATTAGACTTTCTTTGGTCTTGAGCCTGTAAGGTCTGTTTGTTCCTTGCTGCCTGCACTATTAACCCTGGCGTTGGCGGTAAGAACTGAAGAGCCTTCACAGTTGAGCTCCGGATCACAGAGGAAGAATGGCACTGACTGAAGCCGAGCTCCCACTGTAACGGGCAGTATCAGGGTTAACGCTAATGCCAGCCGCTTATCTTCTAGATGCTGCAGCCCATAACAATCATTGTAGTCATGGTAACAAGGGGCCTAGTGAAGGCACCCAGGACTGCCATGGCTGTATGTGCATCAGACACAGTCTAACAGACGGTATGTCACTGGTACAGTAATAGGCTATTATGCAGTGGTATACAAGGTATACCAGTGCATCAGAAAGACAATGTCGGCTAGTGACAGTATTAAACAAAATTTAAGGGTTAATAAAGTTTATTTATAAAAAAAAAAAAAGTTTTTTTTAGGACAATTGCTAAAATTTACACTCATACGATATCACACTGTGTTTGCTGCAATCTATACAATAAAGATAACAATATAGATAACATGGTATTTAAACCACCCTGCGAAAATATAAAAAAAATAGAAAATATATGGAATAACGAAGCAAATAGTATTGCTGTGTGCAGACACTGTATTATTATATTATATTATTGTATCATAGTACCATAGTCATCCACAGTGTCCGCCTTGGGAAATCATTTTACGGTATATTTATTTATTTATTTATTTATTTTTTGCATCGCCATATTCTGATCCCCATAACTTTTTTGTAGTTAGATCATTGTGGTTAGGTGGCTCATTTTGTGTGGAGCAAGTTGTACTTGAATCATACCAATTTGGAGTGTGTATGAAGTTTTGATCACTTTTTATTAAACTTTTGGGGGAGGTGAAATGACAAAAAAAAGGTGAATCTGATGTTTTGATTTTTTATCTGTTATGCTATCTGTCGTTTGGGATAAATATTTTAATAGTATGGTTATTTTTGGACGTTACAATGCTCATGATATATATATATATTTTTTTGTTCATTTATTATTTTTTTATTGTATAAAATTGGGGGTGATTTTTTTTTATTATGTTTTTTAATTCACCCTAGTTGACTATAACAAGCAATCATTAGATTGCTACTTGTATTCTTCAATGGATTTCTATACATTACAGAATACTCAATTCAGCCTATTCTAGTGCAGTGCTACTACCTGCAGGCCAACATTGGAACATACTAGTAATTGTCATGGAAACCTTGTTAAGGCTCAGGCCTATTACTACTACCCAATGCCTTCCCCGATCTCAGCCAGGGGAAGCCGTCCAGGCTAGAAAGTGCTCAGTTCTCGGTTTTAGCGCTCTCAGATGCCACATTTGACCACAGCATCTGAGGTGTTAAATGTTTGCAATTGGTATTATTGTCGATCGCAGACATTAGCCCTGAGTCTTTGCTTTTTTTTTAATCAAATTTTTATTTATTGAGATTCCATCGTATGACAAGTACAAGTAAAAACCACAGTAATTGCTCCTAACAAACATATCTGGTTTCATGAATAATGCAGTTATACATGCAAGGGTTCGATCATCACATCTAGACTTTAAGGAATAAAGTGCATAAATTACCACCTGTATGAGAATTGACACCTTTATAAAGGCACTTGAAAATACGCCTACTATCTAAAGTACAATATACACTGCGATATATCCTTTGTGAACTTCTGTATCTACCCGTACTAGTACAGATTCCATATCAAACTCCCTTAATAAACCTTTTTCCGCTGTGCCACAATCCTACCTATTCCTATAAGACTCAGAATTTTTTGGTCCCTTTTTCCTCCTCACGAATTAGACATCAAATTGGAGTTATACCATTCTTTCCAGTTACTCCAGTACCCCAGAAACCTATCATGAGATAAGGATTCCCAACTTGTCATTTCTTCTAGCTGACATATCTCCTGAACCTTAAACATCCATTCTCTCAAAGTCGGCACTTCCTTAGACAACCAATATTTTGGTATTAGCAATTTTGCAGCTGCTATCAGTTGTGCCACCAAGGAATGTGCTGTCAGTTTATAATTGCTGTCTGGCAGATTTAGTAGCGCTACTGAGGGGGTGATAGGAAATTTAATCTTACATATACTTTGCACCTTCCCCGACACCATGTCCAGAACTTTTTGATTTTTGGACAGGCCCACCAAATATGGAGCATGGTCCCTCTGGCTTCCCCAGATCTCCAACAGTCAGCAGAATATGCGGGCGAGATTATATGTAACTTATCAGGAGTTTTATACCACCTAGTGATAACTTTAAAAGCATTCTCTTGTATTTTTATACAGCGCGAATAGCCGTGCGAGTGTTTTAGTATGTTCCCTAAAGTAACATCACTAATCGTGGTGTCCATCTCAGAAGCCCATTGGTCAATAAATCTGGGTCTAGCCCCAGAACCTATCTCCATAATTTTATTATAAATCCGGGAAATTGACCCCTTCGTGTCGACTGCCTGTGACCATATCCCATCATACCACTAAGGGACATAATTACTGGGTGTAGTGCATAAATATTGTTGACATATGTTATTAAATTGCGAGTATTGTGACAAGGTCCAGGGTACCCTCTGAAAGGTGACCTTCATAGATGGCAGATCCGGGATCTCACGCTTTACTAACAGTTCTCCTATTGCTACATCCCCCAAAACAGCCCACATTCCCATATCATCTCTAAAGTCCGCCTTAATCAGGTAAGGTAGAAATTTGATGGGCGTCAAGGGGGAGATACCACCAGTGGGATGCAAAAATTCAGACAGTTTATGCCAGGAGTCAGCCACACCTTTAAGTATTGTAGGAACCTTATGACCCTTCTGGTGTTTTTGTCCAACGGCCCACAAATTAGCTATTCCTCTAGGTCCCAACAGCTTCCTCGCTATTTGACAGCCCATCTTTTCCACTTTTAGATTTATGATCTCAGAATGTAACCTCATTTGAATTGCTCTATAATAACTATTCCCATCAGGCAATCCAAACCCACCTTTATGTTTGGGAAGTATTAATTGCTTGTATGCAATCCTGGGTTTAGCCTGATTCCACACGAACGAGGTAAAGGTTCTTCTTATTTGGCCTAGAAATTGACAGGGTAGAGCAATTGGTAAAGTCTGCATTAAATATAGTAATTTGGGCAAAATATAAGTTTTAATAACATTTTTTCTCCCTAACCAAGTCAGGAAAGGAATTTGAAGTTCTTTTAGTTGCAGCTTAATGCTCTCCAGTAATTTGGGGTAATTCTGGGAGAAGAGTTGATCCGGGTGCTTCTTATTTGAACTCCAAGGTAATCTATGCTCTCCACTCTCCACTGAAAGGGGTAGTGTGCTTTAAGGTAAGTTATAGTCGACTGCGGAGTGTTAACCCCTAATGCGACACATTTAGCTAAGTTTATTTTAAAGTTCGAAATATTCCCAAATTTATCTAATTGCCTTAACAATGCAGGGAATGCAGTTCTAGGATTTGATAACAACAGGAGCATATCGTCGGCGAACGCCGCAACTTTATGCATCTGTTGGCCCACCATCAGTCCCTGTATCTCATTATCCTGTCTTATCGCTTGCAGGAAGGTTTCTAAACAAAGGATGAACAAAGTTGGCGATAATGGACAGCCCTGCCGTGTCCCATTCCTTATATCAAAATGGGCGGAAAGATTACCATTTACGCGGATTTTTGCCGTAGGGGAGGAGTACAGGGATAGCACAGCAGTCACAAATTGGGGAGGAAAACCAAACCTGTGAAGGGAGGCCGCCATAAACTGCCAGTCCACTCTGTCAAACGCTTTTTCAGCGTCAGTGCTTAACAGCGTGATACTATGTCCATGTGATAAAGCATATTGTTGTGCCATTATAACCCGGAAGGTGCTATCCCTGCACTCCCTTCCACCCACAAAGCCCGACTGCTCGGGTGAGACCAGGTTCTTGAGAAGAGGGGATATTCTGTAGGCCAGAACCTTTGCCCATAGCTTAACATCAGCGTTAAGCAATGAAATTGGCCTGAAGCTAGAAGGCAAGTTAGGGTCTTTCCCTGGCTTTGGTAAAACTGTAATATGGGCTTCTAGTGCCTGCTTAGGTAATGGGGTTCCATTTAACAGTGAGTTAAAGAGAGAGACAATATGAGGGCCTAATATTGGAAAGAACTTTTTATAGTACACTACCGTCAATCCGTCAGGTCCTGGGCTTTTCCCTTTTGGTGTTGATTTTAGGACTTTCTCTACCTCTTGGAGCGTTATTGGGGCAATTAAATTTTCACTTTCCTCTGCAGACAGCGACGGCAATCCTAAATCCTGTAAAAAGGTATCTGTCCTCTCTTGCCTAACTAGGTGTTCCTCAATGGTCTCCCCCTTCCGCAAATTATACAGTTCATGGTAGTATTTAGTGAACACATTGGAAATTTCTCCAGGGTCCACTGTGATCTTCCCTGTTTGAGTCACAATTTGCTTAATAAAGGTCTGCTCAGTTCGTTTTTTAATCATGGCGGACAATACTTTCCTGCCCCTATTCCCATGTATGTAGTGTTTATGCTTCACCCTTAAATAGGCTTTAGCCGCTTTAACATTTAACAGTGCCTTAAGTTCCTGTCTAAGCCTTATAAGTGTCTCATGATCCTTAATTGCCAAAGATCTTTTATGAGTTCTCTCAACTTGGGAGATACGGAGCAATAGCTCAGTCAATTGCTTTGTCCTTTCTCTTTTTAAATACGCCCCTAAAGCTATAAATTCGCCTCGTATAACCGCCTTATGTGCTTCCCACGTAATAGCAGGTGTGGTTGCGGTGTTTACATTGAGATCAAAGTACTCCTGCAGTTTCTTAGTGATAGTATTTACCTCAGATTGGGTGTCCAGTAACGTATGGTTCAATCTCCATGACCATTCCTTCCCTCTTGTGTTAGGGACCTGCAAGGCACATTGTACCATTGCATGGTCAGAAATCGATATGCAATCTATATCAGCCGACTGCACCAATGACAGACTGGTATCTTGGATCATAATATAATCCAGTCTTTGGTACGATTTATGTGGGTTTGAATAGAAGGTATAATCTCTTTTGTCCCCATGAATCGACCTCCAAACATCCACTACATGGATATCTCGTAGGCGAGTCTGTAAGGACTTCAGTGCCCTGAAAGATATAGCTGTTTTCTTGGATGAGGAGTCCAATAACGGATTCAGGGTCAGATTAAAGTCTCCTCCAATAATTAGCCCACTAGAGGCAAACGAGGATACTTTATCCAAAGTTTCATTGAGCCAGTGAACTGTTTTTACATTCGGTGCATATAGATTGCATATCGTATATTTAGTATGCCCTATCTCGCAGTTCAGCAGGAGGTATCTGCCTCCAGGATCTGCCAATTGTGAGTAGAGAGTGAATGGAACATTCTTATTAATCCCTATGCTCACTCCCCTGGAAGCGGCATTATCGGAGCAAGAATGGTACCAATGATGAAAGGAAGTGTTACTCAGGTTAGGAATATGTCGGGCCGTAAAATGAGTTTCCTGCAGCATAATAACATCAATCGCTGCTTTTTTAATACTTCGAAACACGCGGCTCCTTTTAATTGGGTTGTTGCAGCCGTGCACATTGTATGTGGCGATTTTTAAAACTAAAGGTGCCATTCATATGACAATATAATGATATAAAATCCCTTGCGAGCATAAGTATGACCAGAAGGTGGAGCACTAAACATTTGTTGAGAATAACTATTAACTAAGCATGAAACCTGCTTACATAAAACAGGGTAGGAAACCCTCAATGAGTTCCCAGTAGTAGTAGGGGGAAGGGAACTAAGTAACATTAGTAAACCCTGATCGGCCTAGACTCTCCTAATAGCCTAGTTTGCAGATATTAAAGGTGAGTTTATCTACCCAATCATAGTACTGCCATGAGGGCAACAACACTGCTTAACAAACGATTATATTCTTGAAATCCTGAAAAGTAGCTTCCCAAGCATACGCGCACATATTAGGATATAGAAGGCATACATAGAGCATATATGAGACATGTATGAGCATAAGGGAGAAGGAAGGAGGCGAAGGAAGGAGAAGGAGGGAGAAGAAGGGGGGGGGGAGTAGGGAATTGCATTAATGAAGTCTCTCATTCAACACTGTCCCCTTATGCTCACTGGATCGCCAAACATCTGCCTGACGTCTTCTGCTTCAGGTATCTATATCCCTGTTCGCCATCTTCATGCTGCGGCCGGTTCTCTGTTGCTTTGGCTTCTGCCAGGGGGAGGCTTGAGGTAATGGTGGAAGCTCTTCCTCTGAGGGCACAGGTAGCCAAGAAGGAACATCCACCGGTGTCAGATCCGACATCTTCCAAAATGATGTCAAGTCCGCAGGTGTCCTGATTGTGAACCGGCAGTTACCCGCCGTGATCAAAATGCCAAATGGGAACAACCACCTATAAGGCAGTTTTGAGGACCGGAGAAGATCCGTTAGCGGTTTAAGTAACCTTCTCTTCTGGAGCGTGGAGGCCGCTAGATCCTGGTAGATTTGAATGCTTCTCCCTTGTAGGTGTATTTCTCCTTTTGCCCTTGCTTTTTGCAGGATATCCTCTGTGTCCCTATAACTCAGCAAACCACAGATAATATCTCTAGGGTTTTCAGCTGAACCGGGTTTTGGCCGCAAGGCTCTGTGCACTCTTTCTACTGTGACTCCCTCAGCCCTTCCAGGCCCCAGCAGTGAAGTGAAGAGCAGGCCCATGGTGCTCAGCAGATCCTTCTTCTCCTCAGCCTCTGGCAACCCTCTAATTCTGATGTTGCACCGTCTGCTCCTATTCTCTTGGTCTTCCATCTGCAGGAGTAAGCTGTTCATAGCTCTAGTGTGTCCCCCCAGGGTGTCTTTAACCGCCGTGTCAAAAGTCAGCATGGCCACCTGCACCTGCTCCAATGCCTCCACTCTATCTCCTATATGGCGTACATCCGCCTTGATGGTAGCGAGATCCGCCGCTATCGGGGCAAGCGCTTTGTGAAGTGCTTTCTCCAGGAAATTTCGGGTGAGTAGTGATGAATCATCTCCAGGACATGCCCCACATACCTCCTCCATTTCAGTATGTTGTACCTCATGACTCAGGTCCTCGGATGCGTCGTCCTCCCCATGCCGCTTCAGCGCCATCTTGCCTGTGCGTGCGGATGTCTGGGGAGCCGATTTTGGGAAGTATTTCTCCATATCAGATTGCTGCGGAGGTTCCCGCTTCTGGTCTGTGGAGGTTCTAGCAGAATCCTTTGGCTGGATCTTCATTTCTGCTCACGGGTAGTGCTATTAAATAGGCTATAGGGAATCTAGTGGCGGGAGCTCCGCTCTCAAGCAGCCGCCATCTAGCTCGGTCAGGCCACGCGCCCTAGAGTCTTTGCTTTTTAAATCAGAAACCCAGTGGTTATGGTGCCTGCTGCCATCGCGAGCAGTCACCATCTTTAAAAACCAGACTTCTACCATACATGAATGGCAGTGGTCCGCCAGAAGAAGTTAAAAGGAAACTGATACCAGCTTTATGCTAACAGCTCCAGCCAACCCTCACAACTTTAGCACATGCTGGTAAGTCACCATATTCATGAGCTCTCCTGCCCCCTGCCACTGATTGACAGTTTATTTCCAACTACAGTCAGTGACAGGTGGTCAGGTAGAGCCGGGAGCTCATGAATATCAGGACTCCTAGGCATTCCCTTGAGATATACATATGTGTTACCTGTTATAAATTCTGTTCACTATGCACTTACAGTATTTTTTTTTTTATTCGTTTTAAGCGTAATGCCTGAATCAGATGTTCGTCTTCCAGACGTGTTATCCATTTGCTTCCTTTTGAACTGCTGGCACATTCACAATTAATCTGTTATTTTATATATAGAATTAGTGTGCCACATTATTAAAGGGAAGTGTAATATATTGTTGTCTGCATCTTGTTGAACTGCTGACACATTTTCAGTTGAGCTGTTACATTACTAATACATTTACTGTACACTATGGCCAACAGACAGTTGCCTGGGCCCTCCAAAGGAATGGGCACTGGCAAAAATGTTGCTGTAGCCACCACCTGTAGCAGCAGAAGGAGTGGTGATAGCAGCAGCTGCAGCAACAGGCCAGAGCTGCCACTGCCATCCAGTGTTCCTGTTTTGACCAACAATCCTGCTATACTGGAATGGTTGACTTCACTATTCAACATCATCTTAGGTGATAACTTATACACACAGCTTATATGGGTTCCTCTGACACCACGCTTAGTTGGCATGGCCCAAGAACTGCCTCTGTGCCCTCACCTGTCCTGAACCTGTCTCTTGCTTTTGCTGCTCCTTCTGCTTGTGAAGTAATGTATGTTGCCGGCTCTGCTCCGCAATTCAGCGAGGATGAGCTTTGTGGGGACAGTCAGTAGTTACATGCCAGCACAGACTTGGAGGAGAGGTCCACTGCGGACTCCTCTAGGCGTGCAACTACCGATGAGAAGTCGGTTAGGAGCACATGTTGCGACAGGTCAGGGACGTGTGCAAGAGACAGGTGAGGGTGACATTAGTGATGAATAAACCAATATAGATGTCATCACGTTCTACTGCACTGACATTCAGAGTTAGTCCATTATTTTAATGATACATTAAGTTAAATATTTCGCCCTGTACAAGTTTGCAGTGGACTGAAATTCATCATCGCTAATAAGATCTGTTAGCGAAAAACTTGCACTGTGTCCATGCACTAAATGCAGGACTTTTATCTCCGCTTCAACAATCCTCTTCTGAGAGGAACCTAACGCACCCCATTATAGTATATGGGGCCCGTAGGCTCTGTTTGTCTCAGTTATGTGCCGAATCAGTTCTTTCCGTTCTCCTGCTCCTATAACGGAGCAGAAGAATGGAAAGGCTGAACGCTTATGTGAACTCAGCCTTAGCACAGAGGAGTCTCGTTGGTTATCGGAATGAACCACACAAATCGTTCCGCCAACTTGACCCATATTCATTGTAGCCAAAACATTATTTTAGTGAAAAATGTATTCTGCGTCTTAATTGCAATCGTTTATGGTCAGAACACAATGGTATTACCAGACAAATCGCTCAACTAACTAGACCAAAATTCATAATTCTTGCCACTACAAATTTTAAACAAATTCTACGTCACTGTGCAATGCAACAAAATTTGAACCCATGTGGATGCTTCCATAAGGTCCAGGATCCCTCCCTACTATGAACTTAATGGTATTTTGCTTTCAAAATGTATTAGGGTTAAAACCAGATGGGCCAATCAGGGTGGATGGATCAAACATGGCCGCTGGATTATTGCTATAAGGGACAGGAGCTTGAAAACTAGCTGTCATACAAGATGGACGTGGACATTAGTGTCGGGTGTCTGCTCTTTTAAAACAGCAGCCATGGTGCCCGCTGCACATGCCAGGGGGTACCATTTTAAATGCCTGGCCACCGAAAAATATACTGTCGGCGGTCGAGAAAGGGTTAACTTCCAAGCCTTTACTGAGAGGCCTGGGTATACCAGATTAATAGCAATTCATGACAAATTAATTCATTAAGAATTGAATTTCTTGTCGAAGTTCGGTAAATCGGCCGAATCAAATTTTTCAAAACTCTAGGTAATTTTTTACTCTACTTGTGATCGCTGGGACCTGTTGGATAGGTGATAAATATAATTCTACATGCATCATATTGGATAAGATTTTTGTGATTAAGCTTCCCGGACACAGACAGCCTAGCACTGCTGCATTTTAATCATGAATAATCACATATTGATATTTTTGTTTATTTTTATTACAGAGATTTTTATAACATGGGTGCAATAACTATTTCAATGTAGTATTGTTATGTTTACAATGACATCACATTGTTAGCATAATTATTAAATGCAGTCATATTTTTCTTACCTGAAATCATAGGCTGTTGGATAATCTCTTCAGTACTATCCACTTGGTCAACTGAAATATTTTTTACTGTTGTAGACTTTGAAAGGTGGAATTCTAGCCTTTCCTTGAAATGATGTATTTTTTCTCTATCGATAATATTAGGAGATACACACTGAATAAAAAGATTCTCTTGCAGGTCTGTGTCCAATGGTTTTAACAATTCGATCTGTTGTGTTTTCAGTCCAGTTTCTTGGTACACTTTATGCAAAATATTGCCAAGAATTTCTTCTTGAAGTCTAAAGAGCACCCGTATTGAGGTTTCAGCTTTGATGATAGGACAAATAAGATTTCCATCTGTGCGGATAAATGGATCACACAGCCGTAACCAGACACAGTGAGTAGATTCCTCTTGAATCGTCTGTCTTTTCGAAGTAGTAGCCATAATAAATCAGGAAATTAACTGTTCTATGTTCTCCTTATGTCCACTAAGAGTTTTTTGGCTGATTCTGTAGATTTTGCAGTTTATTGTAAACGTCCTTCTCAATGCTGCAGAGAGAGTCAAAAGCAAACAGGAACCTTATGATGAAAGCAATAGTACACAGCCTGCAATCACATAGGAGGCGTGCCAAAGCTAGAGAGGAGGAAATGAAGCTGTGTTTCAGAAACAAAACTTACTTGGCTTACTGGGAAAAAAAAAACTGCATTACTAAGGCTAAGAGCACACACACAGAACACTTGTCACACACATTATTTTAGTGGCTCTTCTATTTTATGGTGTTTTTTCAGTGTTTTTGGGCAGCTAGAATGCTATGGCCAGATGATTATTGTCTATATAAAATATAGCAATTTCTGAATATGCAATTTTGGTTGTGGTATTTTAGGTGTGTGACTTTGATGCAGAGACATTTTTAACAAAATGCAGCATGCTAAGGGCAGGGTGTTTTTTTTATCCAATATGCTTTGAAATACAAAGATGCAAATATGCCCATACAAAACAACAGAACTTACAGAAAAGACAAATGTGTTTGCGTGCTTTAAGAAATTTGTTACTTACCTGAATAAAACTCATAGAAAATCTTTGCATATTCTGCAGAAATAACCCCTCAGTTATATGATGCAGATATTCACAAATATACCTAGAGACTAGAGTTGAGCGAACACCTGGATGTTCGGGTTCGAGAAGTTCGGCCGAACATCCCGGAAATGTTCGGGTTCGGGATCCGAACCCGATCCGAACTTCGTCCCGAACCCGAACCCCATTGAAGTCAATGGGGACCCGAACTTTTCGGCACTAAAAAGGCTGTAAAACAGCCCAGGAAAGAGCTAGAGGGCTGCAAAAGGCAGCAACATGTAGGTAAATCCCCTGCAAACAAATGTGGATAGGGAAATGAATTAAAATAAAAATTAAATAAATAAAAATTAACCAAAATCAATTGGAGAGAGGTTCCATAGCAGAGAATCTGGCTTCCCGTCACCCACCACTGGAACAGTCCATTCTCAGATATTTAGGCCCCGGCACCCAGGCAGAGGAGAGAGGTCCCGTAACAGAGAATCTGTCTTCATGTCAGCAGAGAATTAGTCTGCATGTCATAGCAGAGAATGAGGCTTCACGTCAGCCACCACTGCAACAGTCCATTGGCATATATTTAGGCCCAGCACCCAGGCAGAGGAGGGAGGTCCCGTAACAGAGAATCTGGCTTCATGTCAGCAGAGAATCAGTCTGCATGTCATAGCAGAGAATCAGGCTTCACGTCAGCCACCACTGCAACAGTCCATTGTCATAAATTTAGGCCCAGCACCCAGGCAGAGGAGAGAGGTCCCGTAACAGAGAATCTGGCTTCATGTCAGCAGAGAATCAGTCTTCATATCATAGCAGAGAATCAGGCTTCACGTCACCCACCACTGTAAGAGTCAATTTTCATAAATTTAGGCCCAGAACCCAGGCAGAGGAGAAAGGTCCCGTAACAGACAATCTGGCTTCATGTCAGCAGAGAATCAGTCTTCATATCATAGCAGAGAATCAGGCTTCACGTCACCCACCACTGTAAGAGTCAATTTTCATAAATTTAGGCCCAGAACCCAGGCAGAGGAGAAAGGTCCCGTAACAGACAATCTGGCTTCATGTCAGCAGAGAATCAGTCTTCATATCATAGCAGAGAATCAGGCTTCACGTCACCCACCACTGTAAGAGTCAATTTTCATAAATTTAGGCCCAGAACCCAGGCAGAGGAGAAAGGTCCCGTAACAGACAATCTGGCTTCATGTCAGCAGAGAATCAGTCTTCATATCATAGCAGAGAATCAGGCTTCACGTCACCCACCACTGTAAGAGTCAATTTTCATAAATTTAGGCCCAGAACCCAGGCAGAGGAGAAAGGTCCCGTAACAGACAATCTGGCTTCATGTCAGCAGAGAATCAGTCTTCATATCATAGCAGAGAATCAGGCTTCACGTCACCCACCACTGTAAGAGTCAATTTTCATAAATTTAGGCCCAGAACCCAGGCAGAGGAGAAAGGTCCCGTAACAGACAATCTGGCTTCATGTCAGCAGAGAATCAGTCTTCATATCATAGCAGAGAATCAGGCTTCACGTCACCCACCACTGTAAGAGTCAATTTTCATAAATTTAGGCCCAGAACCCAGGCAGAGGAGAAAGGTCCCGTAACAGACAATCTGGCTTCATGTCAGCAGAGAATCAGTCTTCATATCATAGCAGAGAATCAGGCTTCACGTCACCCACCACTGTAAGAGTCAATTTTCATAAATTTAGGCCCAGAACCCAGGCAGAGGAGAAAGGTCCCGTAACAGACAATCTGGCTTCATGTCAGCAGAGAATCAGTCTTCATATCATAGCAGAGAATCAGGCTTCACGTCACCCACCACTGTAAGAGTCAATTTTCATAAATTTAGGCCCAGAACCCAGGCAGAGGAGAAAGGTCCCGTAACAGACAATCTGGCTTCATGTCAGCAGAGAATCAGTCTTCATATCATAGCAGAGAATCAGGCTTCACGTCACCCACCACTGTAAGAGTCAATTTTCATAAATTTAGGCCCAGAACCCAGGCAGAGGAGAAAGGTCCCGTAACAGACAATCTGGCTTCATGTCAGCAGAGAATCAGTCTTCATATCATAGCAGAGAATCAGGCTTCACGTCACCCACCACTGTAAGAGTCAATTTTCATAAATTTAGGCCCAGAACCCAGGTAGAGGAGAAAGGTCCCGTAACAGACAATCTGGCTTCATGACAGCAGAGAATCAGTCTGCATGTCATAGCAGAGAATCAGGCTTCACGTCAGCCACCACTGCAACAGTCCATTGTCATAAATTTAGGCCCAGCACCCAGGCAGAGGAGAGAGGTCCCGTAACAGAGGATCTGGCTTCATGTCAGCAGAGAATCAGTCTGCATGTCATAGCAGAGAATGAGGCTTCACGTCAGCCACCACTGCAACAGTCCATTGGCATATATTTAGGCCCAGCACACACACAGGCAGAGGAGAGAGGTCCCGTAACAGACAATCTGGCTTCATGTCAGCAGAGAATTAGTCTGCATGTCATAGCAGAGAATGAGGCTTCACGTCACCCACCACTGCAACAGTCCATTGGCATATATTCAGGCCCAGCACCCAGGCAGAGGAGAGAGGTCCCGTAACAGAGGATCTGGCTTCATGTCAGCAGAGAATCAGTCTGCATGTCATAGCAGAGAATGAGGCTTCACGTCAGCCACCACTGCAACAGTCCATTGTCATAAATTTAGGCCCAGCACCCAGGCAGAGGAGAGAGGTCCCGTAAAAGAGGATCTGGCTTCATGTCAGCAGAGAATCAGTCTGCATGTCATAGCAGAGAATCAGGCTTCACGTCAGCCACCACTGCAACAGTCCATTGTCATAAATTTAGGCCCAGCACCCAGGCAGAGGAGAGAGGTCCCGTAAAAGAGGATCTGGCTTCATGTCAGCAGAGAATCAGTCTGCATGTCATAGCAGAGAATCAGGCTTCACGTCAGCCACCACTGCAACAGTCCATTGTCATAAATTTAGGCCCAGCACCCAGGCAGAGGAGAGAGGTCCCGTAAAAGAGGATCTGGCTTCATGTCAGCAGAGAATCAGTCTGCATGTCATAGCAGAGAATCAGGCTTCACGTCAGCCACCACTGCAACAGTCCATTGTCATAAATTTAGGCCCAGCACCCAGGCAGAGGAGAGAGGTCCCGTAACAGAGGATCTGGCTTCATGTCAGCAGAGAATCAGTCTGCATGTCATAGCAGAGAATCAGGCTTCACGTCAGCCACCACTGCAACAGTCCATTGTCATAAATTTAGGCCCAGCACCCAGGCAGAGGAGAGAGGTCCCGTAACAGACAATCTGGCTTCATGTCAGCAGAGAATTAGTCTGCATGTCATAGCAGAGAATCAGGCTTCATGTCAGCCACCACTGCAACAGTCCATTGGCATATATTTAGGCCTAGCACACAGGCAGAGGAGAGGTTCATTCAACTTTGGGTAGCATCGCAATATAATGGTAAAATGAAAATAAAAATAGGATTGAATGAGGAAGTGCCCTGGAGTCCAATAATATATGGTTATGGGGAGGTAGTTAATGTCTAATCTGGACAAGGGACGGACAGGTCCTGTGGGATCCATGCCTGGTTCATTTTTATGAACGTCAGCTTGTCCACATTGGCTGTAGACAGGCGGCTGCGTTTGTCTGTAATGACGCCCCCTGCCGTGCTGAATACACGTTCAGACAAAACGCTGGCTGCCGGGCAGGCCAGCACCTCCAAGGCATAAAAGGCTAGCTCTGGCCACGTGGACAATTTAGAGACCCAGAAGTTGAATGGGGCCGAACCATCAGTCAGTACGTGGAGGGGTGTGCACACGTACTGTTCCACCATGTTAGTGAAATGTTGCCTCCTGCTAACACGTTGCGTATCAGGTGGTGGTGCAGTTAGCTGTGGCGTGTTGACAAAAGTTTTCCACATCTCTGCCATGCTAACCCTGCCCTCAGAGGAGCTGGCCGTGACACAGCTGCCTTGGCGACCTCTTGCTCCTCCTCTGCCTTGGCCTTGGGCTTCCACTTGTTCCCCTGTGACATTTGGGAATGCTCTCAGTAGCGCGTCTACCAACGTGCGCTTGTACTCGCGCATCTTCCTATCACGCTCCAGTGCAGGAAGTAAGGTGGGCACATTGTCTTTGTAGCGTGGATCCAGCAGGGTGGCAACCCAGTAGTCCGCACAGGTTAAAATGTGGGCAACTCTGCTGTCGTTGCGCAGGCACTGCAGCATGTAGTCGCTCATGTGTGCCAGGCTGCCCAGGGGTAAGGACAAGCTGTCCTCTGTGGGAGGCGTATCGTCATCGTCCTGCCTTTCCCCCCAGCCACGCACCAGTGATGGACCCGAGCTGCGTTGGGTGCCACCCCGCTGTGACCATGCTTCATCCTCATCCTCCTCCACCTCCTCCTCATCCTCGTCCTCCTCGTCCTCCAGTAGTGGGCCCTGGCTGGCCACATTTGTACCTGGCCTCTGCTGTTGCAAAAAACCTCCCTCTGAGTCACTTCGAAGAGACTGGCCTGAAAGTGCTAAAAATGACCCCTCTTCCTCATCCTCCTCCTCCTCCTCCTGGGCCACCTCCTGTTCCATCATCGCCCTAAGTGTTTTCTCAAGGAGACATAGAAGTGGTATTGTAACGCTGATAACGGTGTCATCGCCACTGGCCATGTTGGTGGAGTACTCGAAACAGCGCAACAGGGCACACAGGTCTCGCATGGAGGCCCAGTCATTGGTGGTGAAGTGGTGCTGTTCTGTAGTGCGACTGACCCGTGCGTGCTGCAGCTGAAACTCCACTATGGCCTGCTGCTGCTCGCACAGTCTGTCCAGCATGTGCAAGGTGGAGTTCCACCTGGTGGGCACGTCGCATATGAGGCGGTGAGCGGGAAGGCCGAAGTTACGCTGTAGCGCAGACAGGCGAGCAGCGGCAGGATGTGAACGCCGGAAGCGCGAACAGACGGCCCGCACTTTATGCAGCAGCTCTGACATGTCGGGGTAGTTGTGAATGAACTTCTGCACCACCAAATTCAGCACATGCGCCAAGCAAGGGATGTGCGTCAAATTGGCTAGTCCCAGAGCTGCAACGAGATTTCGCCCATTATCACACACCACCAGGCCGGGCTTGAGGCTCACCGGCAGCAACCACTCGTCGGTCTGTTGTTCAATACCCCGCCACAACTCCTGTGCGGTGTGGGGCCTGTCCCCCAAACATATGAGTTTCAGAATGGCCTGCTGACGTTTACCCCGGGCTGTGCTGAAGTTGGTGGTGAAGGTGTGTGGCTGACTGGATGAGCAGGTGGAAGAAGAGGAGGAGGAAGCCGAGAAGGAGGAGGTGGCAACAGGAGGCAAAGAATGTTGCCCTGCGATCCTTGGCGGCGGCAGGACGTGCGCCAAACAGCTCTCCGCCTGGGGCCCAGCTGCCACTACATTTACCCAGTGTGCAGTTAGGGAGATATAGCGTCCCTGGCCGTGCTTACTGGTCCACGTATCTGTGGTTAGGTGGACCTTGCTACAGATGGCGTTGCGCAGTGCACACTTGATTTTATCGGATACTTGGTTGTGCAGGGAAGGCACGGCTCTCTTGGAGAAGTAGTGCCGGCTGGGAACAACATACTGTGGGACAGCAAGCGACATGAGCTGTTTGAAGCTGTCTGTGTCCACCAGCCTAAATGACAGCATTTCATAGGCCAGTAGTTTAGAAATGCTGGCATTCAGGGCCAGGGATCGAGGGTGGCTAGGTGGGAATTTACGCTTTCTATCAAATGTTTGTGAGATGGAGAGCTGAACGCTGGCGTGTGACATGGTTGAGACGCTTGGTGACGGAGGTGGTGGTGGTGGTGTTGGTGGTACATCCCCTGTTTGCTGGGCGGCAGGTGCCAACGTTCCTCCAGAGGCGGAGGAAGAGGCCGAGGCGGCAGCAGCAGAATAGGCCGAGGCGGCAGCAGCAGAAGAGGTAGCAGGGGGAGCCTGAGTGACTTCCTTGGTTTTAAGGTGTTTACTCCACTGCAGTTCATGCTTTGCATGCAGGTGCCTGGTCATGCAGGTTGTGCTCAGGTTCAGAACGTTAATGCCTCGCTTCAGGCTCTGATGGCACAGCGTGCAAACCACTCGGGTCTTGTCGTCAGCACATTGTTTGAAGAAGTGCCATGCCAGGGAACTCCTTGAAGCTGCCTTTGGGGTGCTCGGTCCCAGATGGCGGCGGTCAGTAGCAGGCGGAGTCTCTTGGCGGCGGGTGTTCTGCTTTTGCCCACTGCTCCCTCTTTTGCTACGCTGTTGGCTCGGTCTCACCACTGCCTCTTCCTCCGAACTGTGAAAGTCAGTGGCACGACCTTCATTCCATGTGGGGTCTAGGACCTCATCGTCCCCTGCATCGTCTTCCACCCAGTCTTGATCCCTGACCTCCTGTTCAGTCTGCACACTGCAGAAAGACGCAGCAGTTGGCACCTGTGTTTCGTCATCATCAGAGACATACTGAGGTGGTATTCCCATGTCCTCATCATCAGGAAACATAAGTGGTTGTGCGTCAGTGCATTCTATGTCTTTCACCGCTGGGGAAGGGCTAGGTGGATGCCCTTGGGAAACCCTGCCAGCGGAGTCTTCAAACAGCATAAGAGACTGCTGCATAACTTGAGGCTGAGACAGTTTCCCTGGTATGCATGGGGGTGATGTGACAGACTGATGGGGTTGGTTTTCAGGCGCCATCTGTGCGCTTTCTGCAGAAGACTGGGTGGGAGATAATGTGAACGTGCTGGATCCACTGTCGGCCACCCAATTGACTAATGCCTGTACCTGCTCAGGCCTTACCATCCTTAGAACGGCATTGGGCCCCACCATATATCGCTGTAAATTCTGGCGGCTACTGGGACCTGAGGTAGTTGGTACACTAGGACGTGTGGATGTGGCAGAACGGCCACGTCCTCTCCCAGCACCAGAGGGTCCACTAACACCACCACGACCATGTCCACGTCCGCGTCCCTTACTAGATGTTTTTCTCATTGTTATGGTTCACCACAACAACAAATATATTATTTGGCCCAATGTATTGTATTCAAATTCAGCGGGATATAAATTTGAGGCCTAGTATTTAGGCGCTGGGTGACCGGTATGGATTTAGTGACAGAATTAGACTTGGAAATGCACAGAAGCGTGTGTGTGAAGTTATTCTGAATGACCCAATGTGCACCTTGAATATTATATACCCTTTTTGGGATAGATTTCAAATAGCTCTGATATAGCAGGAACCACTAAATTATGAAATTGCTAAATTGGGAATTGTACTTCAACCCAGAACAAAAAATGTGCTTTGACGGGCACTAAATAACTTTCCCAGCTACAACAGGACAGCGGTAACGAGAGATTTAGAGGGATTTAAATTTGAGGCCTAGTATTTAGGCGCTGGGTGACAGGTATGGGTTTAGTGACAGAATTAGACTTGGAAATACACAGTAGCGGGTGTGTGTGAAGTTATTCTGAATGACCCAATGTGCACCTTCAATATTATATACCCTTTTTGGGATATATTTCAAATAGCTCTGATATAGCAGGAACCACTAAATTATGAAATTGCTAAATTGGGAATTGTACTTCAACCCAGAACAAAAAATGTGCTTTGACGGACACTAAATATCTTGCCCAGCAACAACAGTACAGCGGTAACGAGAGATTTAGAGGGATTTAAATTTGAGGCCTAGTATTTAGGCGCTGGGTCACCGGTATGGATTTAGTGACAGAATTAGACTTGGAAATGCACAGAAGCGTGTGTGTGAAGTTATTCTGAATGACCCTATGTGCACCTTCAATATTATATACCCTTTTAGGGATAGATTTCAAATAGCTCTGATATAGCAGAAACCACTAAATTATGAAATTGCTAAATTGGGAATTGTACTTCAACCCAGAACAAAAAATGTGCTTTGACGGACACTAAATATCTTGCCCAGCAACAACAGTACAGCGGTGGGTAACGAGAGATTTAGAGGGATTTAAATTTGAGGCCTAGTATTTAGGCGCTGGGTCACCGGTATGGATTTAGTGACAGAATTAGACTTGGAAATGCACAGAAGCGTGTGTGTGAAGTTATTCTGAATGACCCTATGTGCACCTTCAATATTATATACCCTTTTAGGGATAGATTTCAAATAGCTCTGATATAGCAGAAACCACTAAATTATGAAATTGCTAAATTGGGAATTGTACTTCAACCCAGAACAAAAAATGTGCTTTGACGGACACTAAATATCTTGCCCAGCAACAACAGTACAGCGGTGGGTAACGAGAGATTTAGAGGGATTTAAATTTGAGGCCTAGTATTTAGGCGCTGGGTCACCGGTATGGATTTAGTGACAGAATTAGACTTGGAAATGCACAGAAGCGTGTGTGTGAAGTTATTCTGAATGACCCTATGTGCACCTTCAATATTATATACCCTTTTAGGGATAGATTTCAAATAGCTCTGATATAGCAGAAACCACTAAATTATGAAATTGCTAAATTGGGAATTGTACTTCAACCCAGAACAAAAAATGTGCTTTGACGGACACTAAATATCTTGCCCAGCAACAACAGTACAGCGGTGGGTAACGAGAGATTTAGAGGGATTTAAATTTGAGGCCTAGTATTTAGGCGCTGGGTCACCGGTATGGATTTAGTGACAGAATTAGACTTGGAAATGCACAGAAGCGTGTGTGTGAAGTTATTCTGAATGACCCAATGTGCACCTTCAATATTATATACCCTTTTAGGGATAGATTTCAAATAGCTCTGATATAGCAGAAACCACTAAATTATGAAATTGCTAAATTGGGAATTGTACTTCAACCCAGAACAAAAAATGTGCTTTGACGGACACTAAATATCTTGCCCAGCAACAACAGTACAGCGGTAACGAGAGATTTAGAGGGATTTAAATTTGAGGCCTAGTATTTAGGCGCTGGGTGACAGGTATGGGTTTAGTGACAGAATTAGACTTGGAAATACACAGTAGCGGGTGTGTGTGAAGTTATTCTGAATGACCCAATGTGCACCTTCAATATTATATACCCTTTTTGGGATAGATTTCAAATAGCTCTGATATAGCAGGAACCACTAAATTATGAAATTGCTAAATTGGGAATTGTATTTCAACCCAGAACAAGAAATGTGCTTGAACGGACACTAAATAACTCGCCCAGCTACAGCACTAGGGACAGATTTAGCTGGATATAAATTTGAGGCCTAGTATTTAGGCGCTGGGTGACCGGTATGGATTTAGTGACAGAATTAGACTGGGATATGGCCAAAAAATAAACAGACTATTGCTGGTTAAATGCACTTGGTGTGACAGCTTCACCCTGATGTAGGCTTTAGCCAAAAAACAACCACACCATTGAGGGTTAAATGCACTTGGTGACAGGCGCAGCTTGCCCCTGATTTTGTATATGGCCAAAAAATGAACAGACTATTGCTGGTTAAATGCACTTGGTGTGACAGCTTCACCCTGATGTAGGCTTTAGCCAAAAAACAACCACACCATTGAGGGTTAAATGCACTTGGTGACAGGCGCAGCTTGCCCCTGATTTTGTATATGGCCAAAAAATGAACAGACTATTGCTGGTTAAATGCACTTGGTGTCACAGCTTCACCCTGATGTAGGCTTTAGCCAAAAAACAACCACACCATTGAGGGTTAAATGCACTTGGTGACAGGCGCAGCTTGCCCCTGATTTTGTATATGGCCAAAAAATGAACAGACTATTGCTGGTTAAATGCACTTGGTGTGACAGCTTCACCCTGATGTAGGCTTTAGCCAAAAAACAACCACACCATTGAGGGTTAAATGCACTTGGTCGCAGCTTGTGCTGGCGCACCACAAGACACAAAATGGCCGCCGATCACCCCAGAAAAATGAGACTGACAAACGGTCTGTGCAGCCTAAAAACAGTGAGCAATTGAGGATCAGCAGCTCAATGATCCACAGCTGCAGATCGATCAGTTAATCAAGTCCTTTGGAGGAGTTAATCTGCCTAATCTCGCCCTACTGTCGCAGCCGCAACCTCTCCCTACGCTAATCAGAGCAGAGTGACGGGCGGCGCTATGTGACTCCAGCTTAAATAGAGGCTGGGTCACATGGTGCTCTGGCCAATCACAGCCATGCCAATAGTAGGCATGGCTGTGATGGCCTCTTGGGGCAAGTAGTATGACGCTTGTTGATTGGCTGCTTTGCAGCCTTTCAAAAAGCGCCAAGAAAGCGTCACAAAAGCGCCAAGAAAGCGACGAACACCGAACCCGAACCCGGACTTTTACGAAAATGTCCGGGTTCGGGTCCGTGTCACGGACACCCCAAAATTCGGTACGAACCCGAACTATACAGTTCGAGTTCGCTCATCCCTACTAGAGACAGATTCATTTTCTTGCAGATGAGAAGGATTTTAAATCAAATTAATTTCCCCATTTGCATACAATGATTCAGAATAATTTGATAAAAGCAGGTCATATTTTTGAAGAGAAGAAAAATAAATTAGTAGTGAGAAACCTTTCATACACTAGATTGGATATGTTTCTGATATTGCGCCAAGACCTGTTTAGGGTTAAAACACCACAATAGGCCTCATTTCATAGTCAGATCATGCATCTATACCTATTGAATTTGCAGAACCCACACACTACCCCAGCGCATATCTGGCATCTAAACAACGACATTTTAGAACATACCGATTACTCTGGCAGCATTACTAAAACACTAACTGATTTTTTTTTTTACATTTACACTTAAAGGAAATCTGTCACATAGATTATCAAGCAAAAAACTAGAAAAACTGGAGCTCGTAAACAACCAATTTATGAAAAAATACATTGTTGTTACATAATACAGGGAACAGAGAAAAACACCATCCTGGCATACTACAGATCCCTTAGGGCTCTTTCACACTTGCGTTATTGTTTCCGGCATAGAGTTCCGTCGTCGGGGCTCTATGCCGGAAGAATCCTGATCAGTTTTATCCTAATGCATTCTGAATGGAGTGAAATCCGTTCAGGATGCATCAGGATGTCTTCAGTTCCGGAACGGAACGTTTTTTGGCCGGAGAAAATACCGCAGCATGCTGCGCTTTTTGCTCCGGCCAAAAAAACTGAAGACTTGCCGCAAGGCCGGATCCGGAATAAATGCTTATTGAAAGGCATTGATCCGGATCCGGTTTTAAGCTAAACGTCGTTTCAGCGCATTGCCGGATACGACGTTTAGCTTTTTCTGAATGGTTACCATGGCTGCCGGGACGCTAAAGTCTTGGCAGCCATGGTAAAGTGTAGCAGGGAGCGGGGGAGCAGTATACTTACCACCCGTGCGGCTCCCGGGGCGCTCCAGAGTGACGTCAGGGCGCCCCAAGCGCATGGATCACGTGATCGCATGGCATGTCATCCAAGCGCATGGGGCGCTCTGACGTCATTCTGGAGCGCCCCCGGAGCCGCACGGACTAAGTATACCGCTCCCCACTACTGCTATGGCAACCAGGACTTTAATAGTGTCCTGGCTGCCATAGTAACACTGAAAGCATTTTGAAGACGGATCCATCTTCAAATGCTTTCAGTACACTTGCGTTTTTCCGGATCCGGCGTGTAATTCCGGCAAGTGGAGTACACGCCGGATCCGGACAACGCAAGTGTGAAAGAGGCCTAAACACAAGTAAAGTGCATGTAGTCAAAAATGTATCAATCAATTACATTGCATGACAATAAACTATGAGGCCTCTTTCACACAAGCGTGACGGATTAGGTCCGGATGCGTTCAGGGTGCGTTCAGTAAAACTCGCACTATTTTGCAAGTAAGTTCAGTCAGTTTTGTCTGCGATTGCGTTCAGTTGTTCAGATTTTTTATGCGTTTTTCACGCGCGTGATAAAAAACTGAAGGTTTACAAACAACATCTCTCAGCAACCATCAGTGAAAAACGCATCGCACCCGCACTTGCTTGCGGATGCAATGCGTTTTTCACGCAGCCCCATTCACTTCTATGGGGCCAGGGCGGCGTGAAAAACGCAGAATATAGAACATGCTGCGATTTTCACGCAACGCAGAACTGATGCGTGAAAAACAACGCTCATGTACACAGCCCCATTGAAATGAATGGGTCAGGATTCAGTGCGGGTGCTATGCGTTCATGTCACGCATTGCACCCGCGCGGAAAACTCGCTCGTCTGAAAGGGGCCTAAAGGTGAGCCCTCAGCAACAAATGACATGAAAAGGACAGCAGATGGCAGCACCGCCAGAGATGCAGGAGTCCTCATGTAAAACACCTAGTGGCTAGGGTATATACCATACAAATCACAGTTAGATATAACGTGATGTTATACAGAGAGACTAGAAGTCTGAACAACATACGGATGCAAAGACTCACCTAACAATAGTGGGATCTGAGTGCCGGAAGGGCGTTACCCCGACGCGCGTTTTGGCGTGCCTTCCTCTGGGGGTAACTCCATCACTGTGGAAACCACCATTTAAACTTGCTTCTAGACAATGGGAGCCCTGATGATGTATAATTTCACTCGCTTGAGCATATGTATGGCTGCACGAGCGCGGCAGCAGAAGCTCCGTAATCCCGCCCACAGGCGTCGTGCTTTTTTTTCCATAACAATGTTTATATATATACATTATCAATTTTATAATATTCTTGTAATTTTTGCAATTCTGTTTGCGCATTATATTTATTATGTCACATTCTATGAGGTTACTGACCTATGAATTGAACCTAATTTAATTTATTTGTATATATTTTCTATGAAATTTTGCAGCATAATGGCTTTTAATATGTTTATTTACGTATTATAGTATATATAAGTAGTGGATATTCTGTTACTTATTTATTGATGAATTCTATTTAATTCATTTGTTAACTTGTATATATGTAATGTTGCAGCATATTAGCCTAAATAACTGCTTATCTATTTATTTATGCACTGTATTATGGTATATCTAAGTATGACATATCCTGTTATACCCACATTATTTAGTAATTGGTGATGTTTCCTTGCCCGAGCAAGGCGCGCACGGTGATGTGGGGCCGCGCTCTGTGCCCTCCCTCCAGTGCGTCTCTATGCCAACGGGACGCATCGCATGATTATCATGTGATTCATGCGTCACGGCATGACGCCTGGGGGCTGGATTACGGAGCTTTGACTGCCGGGCTCGGTGCAGCCATACATATGCTTAGGTGAGTGAAATTATACGTCATCAGGGCTCCCATTGTCTAGAAACAAGTTTAAATGGTGATTCCCACAGCGATGGCGTTAACCTTGGACGAAGGCACGCCGAAATGCGTTGTGTTAACGCCATTCTGGCACTCAGATCCCACTATTGTTAGGTGAGTCTTTTGCATCCGTATGTTTTTCAGACTTCTAGTCTCTCTGTATGACATCATGTTATATGTAACTGTGATTTGTATGGTATATACCCTAGCCACTAGATGTTTTACATGAGGACTCCTGCATCTCTGGCGGTGCTGCCATCTGCTGTCCTTTTCATGTCATTTGTTGCTGAGGGCTCACCTTTGTAGTTTATTATTATACAATGTAATTGATTGATGAATATTTGACTACATGCACTTTACTTGTGTTTAGTGATCTGTAGTATGCCGGGATGATGTTTTTATCTGTTCCCTATTCTCCTTTTTTAATGGCATTACACACAATTTATTATGTAACAATAAAGTATTTTTTCATAAATTGGACCTATGACATAGTGGTGAGGTGGAAGCAGCATGAGGAGACCCCGGAGTGGCACAATGACAGTCTGGAGTTGACAGCATCAGAAGAAGGCCACCGAGTAGCACAATGACAAAGTCTGGAGTTTGCAGCAGTGTGAGGAGGCCACCGAGTAGCAGAATAACCGAGTCTGGAGTTGGCAGCAGTTATGAGGAGGCCACCGACTGGCACTATGACCAAGTGTGGAGTTGGCAGCAGTATGAGAAGGCCACCGAGTGGCACAATGAAAGAGTCTGGAGTTGGAAGCAGTATGAGGAAGTGACCAAGTGGCACAATGAACGAGTCTGGAGTTGGCAGCAGTATGAGGAGGCCACCGAGTGGCAAAATGACTGAGACTGGAGTTGGCAGCAGTATGGGGAAGTCACCGAGTGGCACAATGACAGAGTCTGGAGGTGGTGGCGGCATCAGAAGGCCACCGAGTGGCACAATGACAGAGTCTAGAGTTGGCGGCAGCAGCAGCATCAGAAGAAGGCCACCGAGTGGCAAAATGACAGAGTCTGGAGTTGGCAGCAGTATGAGGAGGCCACCGAGTAGCACAACGACAGAGTCTGGAGTTGGAGGCAGCAGCAGCAGCAGGAGAAGGCCACCGAGTGGCACAATGATGGAGTCTGGAGTTGGCAGCTTTAGGAGAAGGCCAACGAGTGGCACAATGACAAAGTCTGGAGGTGGCAGCAGTATGAGGAGGCCACCAAGTGGCACAATGACAGAGTCAGGAGTTGGCAGCATCAGGAGAAAGTATTGAAATGGCGGCAGTATGAGGAGGCCACCGAGTGGCATAGTGACAGAGTCAGGAGTTGGCAGCATCAGGAGAAAGTCAACGAGTGGCACAATTACCGATTCTGGAGGTGGCAGCAGTATGAGGAGGCCACCAAGTGGCACAATGACAGAGTCTGGAGTTGGAGGCAGCAGCATCAGGAGAAGGCCACCGAGTGGCACAATGATGGAGTCTGGAGTTGGCAGCTTTAGGAGAAGGCCAACGAGTGGCACAATGACAGAGTCTGGATTTGGTAGCAGTATGAGGAGGCCACCGAGTGGCACAATGACAAAGTCTAGAGGTGACAGCAGTATAAGGAGGCCACCGAGTAGCACAATGACTGAATCTGGAGGTGACAGCAGTATGAGGAGGCCACCGAGTAGAACAATGGCAGAGTCTGGAGTTTGCAGCAACAGGAGAAGGCCACCAAAAGGCAAAATTACTGAGTCTGGAGTTGGCAGCAGTATGAGGAGGCCACCGAGTGGCACAATGAAAGAGATTGGAGGTGGCAGCAGTATGAGGAGGCCACAGAGTGCATGCGCATGGATCACGTGATCGCATGGCATGTCATCCAAGCGCATGGGGCGCTCTGACGTCATTCTGGAGCGCCCCCGGAGCCGCACGGACTAAGTATACCGCTCCCCACTACTACTATGGCAACCAGGACTTTAATAGCGTCCTGGCTGCCATAGTAACACTGAAAGCATTTTGAAGACGGATCCGTCTTCAAATGCTTTCAGTACACTTGCGTTTTTCCGGATCCGGCGTGTAATTCCGGCAAGTGGAGTACACGCCGGATCCGGACAACGCAAGTGTGAAAGAGGCCTAAACACAAGTAAAGTGCATGTAGTCAAAAATGTATCAATCAATTACATTGCATGACAATAAACTATGAGGCCTCTTTCACACAAGCGTGACGGATTAGGTCCGGATGCGTTCAGGGTGCGTTCAGTAAAACTCGCACTATTTTGCAAGTAAGTTCAGTCAGTTTTGTCTGCGATTGCGTTCAGTTGTTCAGATTTTTTATGCGTTTTTCACGCGCGTGATAAAAAACTGAAGGTTTACAAACAACATCTCTCAGCAACCATCAGTGAAAAACGCATCGCACCCGCACTTGCTTGCGGATGCAATGCGTTTTTCATGCAGCCCCATTCACTTCTATGGGGCCAGGGCGGCGTGAAAAACGCAGAATATAGAACATGCTGCGATTTTCACGCAACGCAGAACTGATGCGTGAAAAACAACGCTCATGTACACAGCCCCATTGAAATGAATGGGTCAGGATTCAGTGCGGGTGCTATGCGTTCATGTCACGCATTGCACCCGCGTGGAAAACTCGCTCGTCTGAAAGGGGCCTAAAGGTGAGCCCTCAGCAACAAATGACATGAAAAGGACAGCAGATGGCAGCACCGCCAGAGATGCAGGAGTCCTCATGTAAAACACCTAGTGGCTAGGGTATATACCATACAAATCACAGTTAGATATAACGTGATGTTATACAGAGAGACTAGAAGTCTGAACAACATACGGATGCAAAGACTCACCTAACAATAGTGGGATCTGAGTGCCGGAAGGGCGTTACCCCGACGCGCGTTTTGGCGTGCCTTCCTCTGGGGGTAACTCCATCACTGTGGAAACCACCATTTAAACTTGCTTCTAGACAATGGGAGCCCTGATGATGTATAATTTCACTCGCTTGAGCATATGTATGGCTGCACGAGCGCGGCAGCAGAAGCTCCGTAATCCCGCCCACAGGCGTCGTGCTTTTTTTTCCATAACAATGTTTATATATATACATTATCAATTTTATAATATTCTTGTAATTTTTGCAATTCTGTTTGCGCATTATATTTATTATGTCACATTCTATGAGGTTACTGACCTATGAATTGAACCTAATTTAATTTATTTGTATATATTTTCTATGAAATTTTGCAGCATAATGGCTTTTAATATGTTTATTTACGTATTATAGTATATATAAGTAGTGGATATTCTGTTACTTATTTATTGATGAATTCTATTTAATTCATTTGTTAACTTGTATATATGTAATGTTGCAGCATATTAGCCTAAATAACTGCTTATCTATTTATTTATGCACTGTATTATGGTATATCTAAGTATGACATATCCTGTTATACCCACATTATTTAGTAATTGGTGATGTTTCCTTGCCCGAGCAAGGCGCGCACGGTGATGTGGGGCCGCGCTCTGTGCCCTCCCTCCAGTGCGTCTCTATGCCAACGGGACGCATCGCATGATTATCATGTGATTCATGCGTCACGGCATGACGCCTGGGGGCTGGATTACGGAGCTTTGACTGCCGGGCTCGGTGCAGCCATACATATGCTTAGGTGAGTGAAATTATACGTCATCAGGGCTCCCATTGTCTAGAAACAAGTTTAAATGGTGATTCCCACAGCGATGGCGTTAACCTTGGACGAAGGCACGCCGAAATGCGTTGTGTTAACGCCATTCTGGCACTCAGATCCCACTATTGTTAGGTGAGTCTTTTGCATCCGTATGTTTTTCAGACTTCTAGTCTCTCTGTATGACATCATGTTATATGTAACTGTGATTTGTATGGTATATACCCTAGCCACTAGATGTTTTACATGAGGACTCCTGCATCTCTGGCGGTGCTGCCATCTGCTGTCCTTTTCATGTCATTTGTTGCTGAGGGCTCACCTTTGTAGTTTATTATTATACAATGTAATTGATTGATGAATATTTGACTACATGCACTTTACTTGTGTTTAGTGATCTGTAGTATGCCGGGATGGTGTTTTTATCTGTTCCCTATTCTCCTTTTTTAATGGCATTACACACAATTTATTATGTAACAATAAAGTATTTTTTCATAAATTGGCTGTTTATGAGCTCCAGTTTTTCTAGTTTTTTGCTTCACATTTAGTAAACTTTTCCAAGTTACATGTGTAATGCGCAGTCACTATATGTAGCCGCAATACTTTATTGGTCAATGTTTTGGTAGGGACAGCCATGGTCAAATTTGTTTTTTAATGTTCACATAGATTATCACTAGAGATGAGTGAATTTCGATTCGGCCGCTTCGCCGAATTTTTCAAAAAGATTTGCTTCGATCCGAATTTATTTGCAGCAAATTACGTTAAAAAATGTCTATTTCCAAGCTGCAGAGAGCCTTTATAGGGCTGTAGAACACTGTGCTCTGCAGTAACACGCATAGGGAGTCTGCTATGGTAGTGAAATAATACTGTGAGTCCGTATGACATGCAGATGACAGGCGTTGCTCTTAGAAACACTGCATACTTCACTTATTTGGGCACTCATAGGGCCAAAACTGACTAAATAACTGAAGTATCAACTCAGCGTTAGAGGTCGATGTTAGCACTAAGAAGAAGCGCACTCCTTTTACACCCTGGTCAGCTGATTCCACATAGATGTCTACAGAACCTGTTCTATTAAACGCTTATGCAAGTAGAGCCCCCCTTCCCCCCCCCCCCCGACAGAGTGGAGAGGGTGTCAGCAGTAAGTTTGTGTTGAAGTCACTGATTTATTTGCCCTTCCTCTGATCCGTCAGAACAAAAAAAAAAACTGATCCTGTCTGTGGAGCATGCGCCTTCACTCGGTCAGCATTTGCTCAATAATCCATCAGTATTGCAAATGCCCAAAAAAAACAACAGGAGTGGATCTAAAACAGAGATGACACGTGAATGGAATATTTGCATGTCTTCTGTGTTTTGTACCCACTCCTGCTTTTGGCTACCAAATCATAAGCCGATTCTGATGGGACCATACAGGCCTTACAGCTGCTACACAGACAGGATCCAATGTGCATCTAATTTTTTGTTCCTTCTGACAGATCAGAAGAAAGGTCAAATGAATGATGTCAGCCAGGCCGAAAGCCAAAATAGTGGACCAGTCATGAAGTGGGCGAGGGTGGGAACAGCATGAGAAGTCCAAAGAGTGGACCTATGACATAGTGGTGAGGTGGAAGCAGCATGAGGAGACCACGGAGTGGCACAATGACAGTCTGGAGTTGACAGCATCAGAAGAAGGCCACCGAGTAGCACAATGACAAAGTCTGGAGTTTGCAGCAGTGTGAGGAGGCCACCGAGTAGCAGAATGACCGAGTCTGGAGTTGGCAGCAGTATGAGGAGGCCACCGACTGGCACTATGACCAAGTGTGGAGTTGGCAGCAGTATGAGAAGGCCACCGAGTGGCACAATGAAAGAGTCTGGAGTTGGAAGCAGTATGAGGAAGTGACCAAGTGGCACAATGAACGAGTCTGGAGTTGGCAGCAGTATGAGGAGGCCACCGAGTGGCAAAATGACTGAGACTGGAGTTGGCAGCAGTATGGGGAAGTCACCGAGTGGGACAATGACAGAGTCTGGAGGTGGTGGCGGCATCAGAAGGCCACCGAGTGGCACAATGACAGAGTCTAGAGTTGGCGGCAGCAGCAGCATCAGAAGAAGGCCACCGAGTGGCAACATGACAGAGTCTGGAGTTGGCAGCAGTATGAGGAGGCCACCGAGTAGCACAACGACAGAGTCTGGAGTTGGAGGCAGCAGCAGCATCAGGAGAAGGCCACCGAGTGGCACAATGATGGAGTCTGGAGTTGGCAGCTTTAGGAGAAGGCCAACGAGTGGCACAATGACAGAGTCTGGAGGTGGCAGCAGTATGAGGAGGCCACCAAGTGGCACAATGACAGAGTCAGGAGTTGGCAGCATCAGGAGAAAGTATTGAAATGGCGGCAGTATGAGGAGGCCACCGAGTGGCATAGTGACAGAGTCAGGAGTTGGCAGCATCAGGAGAAAGTCAACGAGTGGCACAATTACCGATTCTGGAGGTGGCAGCAGTATGAGGAGGCCACCAAGTGGCACAATGACAGAGTCTGGAGTTGGAGGCAGCAGCATCAGGAGAAGGCCACCGAGTGGCACAATGATGGAGTCTGGAGTTGGCAGCTTTAGGAGAAGGCCAACGAGTGGCACAATGACAGAGTCTGGATTTGGCAGCAGTATGAGGAGGCCACCGAGTGGCACAATGACAAAGTCTAGAGGTGACAGCAGTATAAGGAGGCCACCGAGTAGCACAATGACTGAATCTGGAGGTGACAGCAGTATGAGGAGGCCACCGAGTAGAACAATGGCAGAGTCTGGAGTTTGCAGCAACAGGAGAAGGCCACCAAAAGGCAAAATTACTGAGTCTGGAGTTGGCAGCAGTATGAGGAGGCCACCGAGTGGCACAATGAAAGAGATTGGAGGTGGCAGCAGTATGAGGAGGCCACAGAGTGGCACAATGACAGAGTCTGGAGTTTTTAGCAACAGGAGAAGGTCATCTAAAGGCAAAATTACCAAGTATGGAGTTGGCAGCAGAATGAGGAGGCCAACGAGTGTCACAATGACCAAATTTGGAGTTGGCAGCAGTATGAGAAGGCCACTGAGTGGAAAAATGACAGAGTCTGGAGGTGGCGGCAGTATGACGAGGCCACCGAGTGGCACAATGACAAAGCTTTGAGTTGGCGGCTGCAGCAGCAGCATCAGGAGAAGGCCACCGAGTAGCACAACGACAGAGTCTGGAGTTGGAGGCAGCAGCAGCATCAGGAGAAGGCCACCGAGTGGCACAATGATGGAGTCTGGAGTTGGCAGCTTTAGGAGAAGGCCAACGAGTGGCACAATGACAGAGTCTGGAGGTGGCAGCAGTATGAGGAGGCCACCAAGTGGCACAATGACAGAGTCAGGAGTTGGCAGCATCAGGAGAAAGTATTGAAATGGCGGCAGTATGAGGAGGCCACCGAGTGGCATAGTGACAGAGTCAGGAGTTGGCAGCATCAGGAGAAAGTCAACGAGTGGCACAATTACCGATTCTGGAGGTGGCAGCAGTATGAGGAGGCCACCAAGTGGCACAATGACAGAGTCTGGAGTTGGAGGCAGCAGCATCAGGAGAAGGCCACCGAGTGGCACAATGATGGAGTCTGGAGTTGGCAGCTTTAGGAGAAGGCCAACGAGTGGCACAATGACAGAGTCTGGATTTGGCAGCAGTATGAGGAGGCCACCGAGTGGCACAATGACAAAGTCTAGAGGTGACAGCAGTATAAGGAGGCCACCGAGTAGCACAATGACTGAATCTGGAGGTGAATGCAGTATGAGGAGGCCACCGAGTAGAACAATGGCAGAGTCTGGAGTTTGCAGCAACAGGAGAAGGCCACCAAAAGGCAAAATTACTGAGTCTGGAGTTGGCAGCAGTATGAGGAGGCCACCGAGTGGCACAATGAAAGAGATTGGAGGTGGCAGCAGTATGAGGAGGCCACAGAGTGGCACAATGACAGAGTCTGGAGTTTTTAGCAACAGGAGAAGGTCATCTAAAGGCAAAATTA
The DNA here is from genome assembly GCF_014858855.1 of Bufo gargarizans. NCBI lineage: Eukaryota > Metazoa > Chordata > Amphibia > Anura > Bufonidae > Bufo > Bufo gargarizans. Next base: position 515,766 of record NW_025334109.1, read on the forward strand.
CCAAGTATGGAGTTGGCAGCAGAATGAGGAGGCCAACGAGTGTCACAATGACCAAATTTGGAGTTGGCAGCAGTATGAGAAGGCCACTGAGTGGAAAAATGACAGAGTCTGGAGGTGGTGGCAGTATGACGAGGCCACCGAGTGGCACAATGACAAAGCTTTGAGTTGGCGGCTGCAGCAGCAGCATCAGGAGAAGGCCACCGAGTGTCACAATGACAGAGTCTGGAGTTGGCAGCACTATAAGGAGGCCAACGAGTGGCACAATGAAAGGGATTGGAGGTGACAGCAGTATGAGGAGGCCACCGAGTGGTACAATGACAGAGACTGGAGTTGGAGGCAGCAGCAGAATCAGGATAAGGCCACTCAGTGAAAAATGACAGAGTCTGGATTTGGTAGATTTAAGAGAAGGCAACTGAGTGGCACAATGACAGTGTCTGGATGTGGTAGATTTAAGAGAAGGCCACCAAGTGGCACAATGACAGGGCCTGGAGTTGGCAGAAGCAGCATCAGGAGAAGGCCACAGAGTGGCACAATGACAGAGTCTGGAGTTGGCAGCTTTAGGAGAAGGCCACCGAGTAGCACAATAACAGAGTCTGGATTTGGCAGCAGTATGAGGAGGCCACCAAGTGGCACAATGACAGAATCTGGAGTTGGCAACAGTATGAGGAGGCCACTGAGTGGCACAATGGCATAGTCGGAAGTAACATCAGTATGTGGAGGCCACCAAGTGATAAGGATAAGGCTACCAAGTGTTAAAATGACAGAGTCTGGAGTTTGCAGCAACAGGAGAAGGCAACCGAAAGGCAAAATTAACAAGTTTGGAATTGACAGCAGTATGAGGAGGCCACATAGTGGCACTGTGACGAAACCAACCTCGCCACGGTGTTTTGGAGGGGGCTGGTTGCCAGCCTCCTGCCTCAGGATTATGGCCCATACTAACTTTAAAGAAGACAGGCCGGCCGCACAGCTTAAATCTGTCTTTGGAATTGTATTTTGTTATGTGAGGGCACCCAGATGGCTAGTTTAATTGTATTCGTGTGGTCTGAGTGCCATTCACCTAATGATATGCACTCAGACTTGAGCTATCTGGGAATATGTTAAATGTCTGTGGTTGCTGGGAGGGTGTGACATTGTGTGTTTAAATGGTGATTTCTGTCCTGTTGTCCCCACATGTGTATTGGTGATCTCCCCTTTGTCCTGAGAGATAATTGGATTATCCCTCGGTTGTCTCTGGGGCAGAGAGGAGGAAACCATGATGCATTGTGGGGATGTGCTGTATCTGTTCGGTGTGTCGCAGTCTCCATTCTGGTCCCCTGGGGGCGTGTCCACCAGATATGGACCTGCATAAATACGGGCGAGTAGCCCTCAATAAAGTGTTCTTGTTTTATCCTTCATCATGTTGAGACTGGTGTTTGGATAACTGATCAAACTGGGGGATTGCTATACGCTGAAGATTTGCTATACTCCCCTGGCATAACTACTAGCTCTTGTAAGAGCTGTTCCTGCTCTCTGGTTTTAGGAGAGGTTCACCCACTGGAGCCTGGAGCCTTGTCGTAGGTCCAGCGTGGGTGGAGGACGGTGAGACCCCAACCAAGCTGCGGCGGTGTCAAGTGGAGTGCTTGGAGTCCTCGGAAAGCACTAGGAGCATCTAGCAACGGAGGCACTCAGTCGGGGTGCCAGGCGTTCCGTTACATTGGTGGCAAGCGGTGGGATGGCGTCCTAGTGTGAGGAGAAGCAGCTCGGAGACACCGTTCGTGGAGTATATTGAGGGCAACGCTAGTATCCGTACAGCGCCCCTGGCTACAGCAGGATGGAATCGTCTAGTCTTCGAACAGCGTTCCACTACGAGGAGGATGATGACCCAGACTGGAGGGATGCAGACAGAAAGGAAGTCTGGTATGATGCCCTGGAAAATGCCCAGCGGCGGCGAGGTGAGAGTCTCCCCAGTTATGAGCAGCGGCTACAAAAGCGTGTGGCGATGCGGATGGGTCTCTTGGGAGAGTAGCCCCTGGATGACTGGGTAACAGAGCTCCAGAACCTGGTATGTAAGGAGCTTTGGCTAGAGGACGCTTACCAGGCCCTAAGGTGGCATGTCATTCAACATTCCCCCTGGATGGCTGAGCACGACAGACCCGAGGGTGAGGATTATGATGGACCTGGGTTACTATGGGATGCCTTGGAGGAGGACATTGATCTTGGCAGCACGGAGGAGTCTAGGTTTTGGGACATCTACGACTACCGGATGGGCATGCATGATTATGCTGACGGAAGGGAGGTGAGCAAAGACATGATCCACCTGGTAACAAGGGAGTGGGAGCTGGAGCAGACCTACCAACACCTGCTCAGCTCTGTTCATCCCCAACCTACTCGACAAGTAGAGCCAGATCTGCCCTCCTACATCTGGGAAGACTTGCCGGCAATACCCCCTGCTTCCCTACCAACTCCCAAAGTAGGGAACTTCATTGACTGGTTCTGGGAAGACGTCCCGACGGCAGGTAGAGATGGGACCGAAGTCTCTCCACCGGCCCTACAGGGATGCTGGGTAGCCGGCCCAGATCCCCAACTACAGCCAGCATTACCTGGAGTCCAGACAGTCGATCTGACTTCCCATCGACAGCTTAACTTACAGGGAGAGATGACAACCGGTCTCTCTCCCCAGCGGCAGACAGGATCACAGGGAGAGGAGATTGTCAGTTCCCCGTCCCTGCAGCAACCAGCATTACTAGGAGTGGAGATGGTCGCACCCACTACCCAGCACCAGGCAGCGTTACAGAGAGTTGAGACAGTTGGTCTGACTCCCCAGCAGCAGTGTGTTGTAAAGAGAGAAGAGACAACCGGTCTCTATCCCCAACCACAGGGGGACAGCACCCCTAACTTCGATGGTGCAGATGGGACCACGGTCTCTGCACCAGGCCTACCAGGATACTGGACGGCCGGTTCAGATCCCCCACCAACCCTGCAGGAATGCCTGGAGGAGGAGGTAAGCGATTCCTCCTCTCCACAGCCGATCTGCAACAAGGTCCTGGGGATAGGATTTCCTGATCCCATCCCAGCGGAAGAGCTGGCATCTGGGCAGAGCGCAGTCGGCCTCTGCCCTCCCCTATCCTCTTCTCCAGAGCCGGACATCCCACAGGCTACCCCAGCGGAAGAGCTGGCATCTGGGCAGAGTGCAGTCGGCCTCTGCCCTCCCCTATCCTCTTCTCCAGAGCCGGACTCCCCACCGGCTACCCCAGCAGAAGAGCTGGCATCTGGGCAGAGTGCAGTCGGCCTCTGCCCTCCCCTATCCTCTTCTCCAGAGCCGGACTCCCCACCGGCTACCCCAGCGGAAGAGCTGGCATCTAGGCAGAGCGCAGTCGGCCTCTGCCCTCCCCTACCCTCTTCTTCAGAGCCGAACTTTCCACAGGCTACCCCCGCGGAAGAGCTGGCATCTGGGCAGAGCGCAGTCGGCCTCTGCCCACCAAGTACCTACAGCTCCAAGCTGGAGAACCACAAGGCAGCAAGGAGTCGCAGATGCCCACTCAACAGCTGGGGACATACAGAACAGAGCCAGGCCCCAAAATTCAACAGGTCCAGTATGGGGTTGTGGTTTGACTGCCAGACTAACTCAGGTACTGACCGTGAGGTCAGGTATCTGGTTAGTCTTCCCTGGAAGGGGGAGATGTGTGACGAAACCAACCTCGCCACGGTGTTTTGGAGGGGGCTGGTTGCCAGCCTCCTGCCTCAGGATTATGGCCCATACTAACTTTAAAGAAGACAAGCCGGCCGCACAGCTTAAATCTGTCTTTGGAATTGTATTTTGTTATGTGAGGGCACCCAGATGGCTAGTTTAATTGTATTCGTGTGGTCTGAGTGCCATTCACCTAATGATATGCACTCAGACTTGAGCTATCTGGGAATATGTTAAATGTCTGTGGTTGCTGGGAGGGTGTGACATTGTGTGTTTAAATGGTGATTTCTGTCCTGTTGTCCCCACATGTGTATTGGTGATCTCCCCTTTGTCCTGAGAGATAATTGGATTATCCCTCGGTTGTCTCTGGGGCAGAGAGGAGGAAACCATGATGCATTGTGGGGATGTGCTGTATCTGTTCGGTGTGTCGCAGTCTCCGTTCTGGTCCCCTGGGGGCGTGTCCACCAGATATGGACCTGCATAAATACGGGCGAGTAGCCCTCAATAAAGTGTTCCTGTTTTATCCTTCATCATGTTGAGACTGGTGTTTGGATAACTGATCAAACTGGGGGATTGCTATACGCTGAAGATTTGCTATACTCCCCTGGCATAACTACTAGCTCTTGTAAGAGCTGTTCCTGCTCTCTGGTTTTAGGAGAGGTTCACCCACTAGAGCTTGGAGCCTTGTCGTAGGTCCAGCGTGGGTGGAGGACGGTGAGACCCCAACCAAGCTGCGGCGGTTCGTGGGGTCTGCAGGACGTACGGTGTCAAGTGGAGTGCTTGGAGTCCTCGGAAAGCACTAGGAGCATCTAGCAACGGAGGCACTCAGTCGGGGTGCCAGGCGTTCCGTTACAGGCACATTGACAGAGTCTGGAGGTAGCGGCAGTATGAGAAGGACACCGAGTGGCATAATGATAGATTCTGGAGTAGGCAGCAGTATGAGGAGATGGCACAATGACAAAGCCTGGAGTTGGCGGCTGTAGCAGCAGCATCAGGAGAAGGCCGCCGAGTGGCACAATGGCAAAGTCGGAAGTAACATTTCATGGAGGGTAGAATACAAGATACAATAAACACACAGAAAACCTCAAATCAAGCATCTAGGCCACAAGCTGGGGATAAAGGTCACCTCCTGACAATTCCCTACCAGCTCTCCCTGGAATTTTGTGCCCACGTTCAGACCCTAAAGGTGGGAATCAACGTGCCCCCGTGCCTAAGGCTAAAGAATCCCTAAAGTCCCTAAGATGGTGGAAAGGGGAAAAGAGGCAGCCTGCTTCCTCAGGTCCTGGAGTAGGCAGGCGTCTCTCTAACAGCCTAGACAGAACACCAAAAAAGGAAACCAAAACCAACTTATATTGTAGCAGAGCAGAAACAGCAAATCCACCTTTCCTCAGAGCAAGATAGAAGCTATAACCCGCACAGGACACTGGGAAGGGGCGTAATTTAAACTCACATAAACGACCCCAACCAGTGCACCTGAAGGGAGGCGGATACAGCTCGCCTCCAAACCCAAAACAAGCAAAAAACTACACACGTGCTGCTAACCTGGCAGACCTCCTCACATAACCTGAGCAGGGCATGACATAACATCAGTATGTGGAGGCCACCAAGTGGCCACGATGACAGTGTCTGGAGGTGGCGGCAGTATGAGTAGACCACCGAGTGGCACAATGGCAGAGTCGGAAAGTAACATCAATATGTGGAGGCCACCAAGTGGCTTAATGATGGAGTCTGGAGTTGGCAGCAGCAGGAGAAAGCCACCGAGTGGCACAATGGCAGAGTCTGGAGTTGGCAGCAGTATGAGGAAACTACCGAGTACACACTAAAAGAGTCTGGAGGTGGTGGCAGTATTAGAAGGCCACCGAGTGGCACAATGACAGTCTGGAGTTTGCAACAAAAGGAGAAGGCAATCAAAAGGCAAAATTACCAAGTCTGGAGTTTGCAGCAGTATAAGGAGGCCACCAAGTGGCATAATGGCCAAATCTGGAGTTGGCAGCAGTAGACAGAGTCTGGAGGTGGCGGCGGTATGAGGAGGCCACCGAGTGGTACAATTACAGAGTCTGGAGTTGGTGGCGGTATGAGGAGGCCACTGAGTGGCATACTGACCGAGTCTGGAGTTGGCAGCAGTATGAGGTGGCTACCGAGTAGCACAATGACCAAGACTGGAGGTGGTGCCAGCAGCAGCATCAGGATAAGGCCACTAAGTGGCAAAATGACAGAGTTTGGAGTTGGCAGCTTTAGAAGAAGGCCACCGATTTACACAATGACAAAGTCTAGAGTTGGCGGCTGCAGCAGCAGCATCAGGAGAAGGCCACGTAGTGGCACAATAACAGAGTCTGGAGTTGGCAGCAATATGAGGTAGCCACCAAGTGGTACAATGACCGAGTCTGGAGGTGGTGGCAGTATGAGGAGGCCACCGAGTGGCACAAGTGGCACAATGACAGAGCCTGGATTTGGCAGCAGTATGAGGAGGCCACAGAGTGGCACAATGACAGTCTGGAGGTGACGGCAGTATGAGGAGGGTACCGAGTGGCACAATGACATAGTCTGGAGTTTGCGGCAGCAGCAGCAGTATAAGGTGAAGGCCACTGAGTGGCAAAATTACAGAGTCTGGAGTTTGTAGCAACAGGAGAAGGACACTGAAAGGCAAAATTACAGAGTCTGGAGTTGGCAGCAGTCTGAGGAGGCCAAAGAGTAGCACGATGACCGACTCTGGAGTTGGCAGCAGTATAAGGAGGCTACCGAGTGGCACAATGACAGAGCCTGGAGGTGGCAGCAGTATGAAGAGGCAACCTAGTGGCACAATGAAAGAGACTGTAGGTTGCTGCGGTATGAGGAGGCCACCGAGTGACACAATGTCAGAGTCTGGAGGTGGCAGCAGTATGAGAAGTCCACCGAGTGGCACAATGACAGAGTCTGGAGTTGGCAGCAGCAGCAGCAGCATCAGGATTAGGCCACTAAGTGGCAAAATGACAGAGTTTGGAGTTGGGAGCTTTAGGAGAAGGCCAACGAGTGGCACAATGACAAAGTCTGGAGTTGGCGGCTGCAGCAGCAGCATCAGGACAAGGCCACATAGTGGCATAATAACAGTCTGGAGTTGGCAGTAGTATGAGGAAGCCACCAAGTGGCGCAATGACCGAGTCTGGAGTTTTTCACCATTAGAAGGAGGCCACCGAGTGGCACAATGACAGAGCCTGGATTTGACAGCAGTATGAGAAGGCCACAGAGTGGCACAATGACAGAGTCTGGATTTGGCAGCAGTATGAGGAGGCCACAGAGTGGCACAATGACAAAGTCTGGAGGTGGCGGCGGTATGAGGAGGCCACCGAGTGGCACAATTACAGAGTCTGGAGGTGGCGGCGGTATGAGGAGGCCACTGAGTGGCATACTGACCAAGTCTGGAGTTGGCAGCAGTATGAGGTGGCTACCAAGTAGCACAATGACCGAGACTGGAGGTGGTGCCAGCAGCAGCATCAGGATAAGGCCACTAAGTGGCAAAATGACAGAGTTTGGAGTTGGCAGCTTTAGGAGAAGGCCACCGATTTGCACAATGTCAAAGTCTAGAGTTGGCGGCTGCAGCAGCAGCATCAGGAGAAGGCCACGTAGTGGCACAATAACAGAGTTTGGAGTTGGCAGCAGTATGAGGTAGCCACCAAGTGGTACAATGACCGAGTCTGGAGGTGGCGGTAGTATGAGGAGGCCACCGAGTGGCACAATGACAGAGCCTGGATTTGGCAGCAGTATGAGGAGGCCACAGAGTGGCACAATGACAGTCTGGAGGTGGCGGCAGTATGAGGAGGGTCCCAAGTGGCACAATGACAAAGTCTGGAGTTGGCGGCAGCAGCAGCAGTATAAGGAGAAGGCCACTGAGTGGCAAAATTACAGAGTCTGGAGTTTGTAGCAATAGGAGAAGGACACTGAAAGGCAAAATTACAGAGTCTGGAGTTGGCAGCAGTCTGAGGAGGCCAAAGAGTAGCACGATGACCGACTCTGGAGTTGGCAGCAGTATAAGGAGGCCAGCGAGTGGCACAATGACAGAGCCTGGAGGTGGCGGCAGTATGAAGAGGCAACCTAGTGGCACAATGAAAGAGACTGTAGGTGGCTGCGGTATGAGGAGGCCACCGAGTGACACAATGTCAGAGTCTGGAGGTGGCGGCAGTATGAGAAGTCCACCGAGTGGCACAATGACAGAGTCTGAAGTTGGCAGCAGCAGCAGCATCAGGATTAGGCCACTAAGTGGCAAAATGACAGAGTTTGGAGTTGGGAGCTTTAGGAGAAGGCCAACGAGTGCCACAATGACAAAGTCTGGAGGTAGCAGCAGTATGAGGAGGCCACCGAATGGCACAATGACAGAGTTTGGAGTTGGCGGCAGTATGAGGAGGCCACTCAGTGGCACAATAACAGAGTATGTAGGTGGTGGCAGTATGAGGAGGCAACGAGTAGCACAATGACAGAGTCTGGAGTTGGCATTAGTATGAGGAGGCCACCAAGTGGCACTATGAACGAGTCTGGAGTTGGCAGCAGTATGAGAAGGCCACCGAGTGGCACTATGACCGAGTCTGAAGGTGACGGCGGTATGAGGAGGAGGCCACCGAGTGGCACAATTACAGAGTCTGGAGGTGGAGGCGGTATGAGGAGGCCACTGAGTGGCATACTGACCGAGTTTGGAGTTGGCAGCAGTATGAGGAGGCTACCGAGTAGCACAATGACCGAGACTGGAGGTGACGACAGTAAAATGAGGCTACCGAGTCGCAGAATGACCGAGTATGGAGTTGGCGGCAGTATGAGGAGGCCACCGAGTGGCACAATGACAGAGTCTGGAGGTGGCGGCAGCAGGAGAAATCCAACGAGTGGCACAATGACAGAGTCTGAAGTTGGCAGCAGTATTATGAGGCTACCGAGTACACAATGATAGAGTCTGGTGTTGGTGACAGTATGAGCAGGCCACCGAGTGGCGCAATGACAAAGTCTGGAGTTGGCGGCTGCAGCAGCAGAATCAGAAGAAGGCCACCAAGTGGCAAAATGATGAGTCTGCAGTTGGCAGCAGTATGAGGAGGCCACTGAGTGTCACAATGACAGAGTCTGGAGGTGGCGGCATTATAAGGATGCCACCGAGTGGCACAATGACAGAGCCTGGATTTGGCGGAAGTTTGAGGAGGCCACTGAGTGGCACAATGACAAAGTCTTAAGTTGGCGGCAGCACCAGCATCAGAAGAATGCCACTGAGTGGCAAAATGACAGTCTGGAGTTAGCAGCAACAGGAGAAGGCCACCGAAACACTAAATTACAGAGTCTGGATTTGGCAGCAGTATTAGGAGGCCAGCGAGGGGCACAATGACCTAGTCTGGAGGTGGCAGCAGTATGATGAGGCCACCGAGTGGCACAATGACCAAGTCTGAAGTTGGCAGCAGTATAATGAGGTCACCGAGTGGCACACTGACAGAGTCTGAAGTTGGCTGCACCAACAGCAGAATCAGGAGAAGTCCAACAAGTGGCACAATGACAGAGTCTGGAGGTGGCGGCAGTATGAGGAGGCCACCGAGTGCCACGATGACAGAGTTTGAAGGAGCAGAGGTATCAGGAGATGTCCTCCAAGTGGCAAAATGACAGAGTCTGGAGTTTGCAGCAACAGGAGAAATCCAATAAGTAGCAAAATAACCAATTCTAGTGTGAGCAGCACTAGGAGGAGGCCATCAAGTCGTACAGTGACCGAGTCTGGAGTTAACAGCAGTTTGAGGAGGCCTCCAATTGGCAAATTTACAGCATCTGGAGTTAGCAGCAGTATGAGGAGGCCACCAAGTGGCACAATGACAGAGTCTGGTGGTGGCGGTAGTATGAGAAGGCCAATGAGTAGCACTATGATAGAGTCTGGAGTTGGCAGCAGTATGAGGAGGCCTTGCGTGGCACAATGACAGAGTCTGGTGGTGGCGGCAGTATGAGGAGGCCACTGGGTACAACAATGAGAGAGTCTGGATTTGGCAGCAGTATGAGGAGGCCACCAAGTGGCACTATGATAGAGTCTGGAAGTAGCAGCAGAATGAGGAGGCCACCGAAAGTGTGACAGAGTCTGGAGGTGGCGGCAGTATGTAGAGTAGAGATGGCCTTGCGGTTCGTTCGGCGGTCGTTTTGTGGCAAACTTTGCTCGTTCGCGGTACAACAAACTGGCGAACATATGGCGAAGTCCATCGGCGCCATTTTTATTTACATTGTGAAGAACCATTACACATACATCAGGTGGTACAGGACAGCCAATTGAGACATTTCAGCACATGGACATACCCCCTACCTTATAAATAAACCTGATCTGGACGCCATTTTACATTAAGTCTTTTGCCAGTGTAGGGAGAGGTTGCTGTGTAGAGCAGGGACAGACTGTTAGGGACACCAAACGCTAGCTAATAGGGCCACAAATATCCTTTTAAGGACTGGTATAGGTGTGCTATCGATAGATGTGACTTACTGAGGGGTGTAATATACTTATAATATACTTTCTAACATAGAAAGTAAATTATTGTGCAGCAGTTGTATGCTGTTCTGCTGCGATACTGCAGCTACACAGAGTGCCAAACACTATTGGAACAAATAATTTCTACTGGTGTGATAAGACCAGTTGCCTCCAAAAAAACTGATTGAAGCAGGGGTGTTATATACCAATAATATACTTTCTATATAGTGAATTTAGATAGTGCAGCATTTGTTTGCGGTTTTGCTGCAATATCTCAGCTCACAGAGTGACAAACGCTATTGGAACAAATAATTTCTACTGGTGTGAAATACCAGTTGCCCCCCTAAAAAAGTGATTGAAGCAGGGGTGTTATATACCAATTATATACGTTCTATATAGTGCATTTGGGTAATGCAGCATTTGTTTGTCGTTTTGCTACGTTACCTCAGCTACAGATAGTGACAAACGACATTGGAACAAATAATTTCTACTGGTGTTGGTGTGATATAACAGTTGCCCACCCAATAAAGTGGAAAAAAAGTGGGCCACAGAAAAATTGTTATTCAGTAACCGCATAATGTACCTCAAGCCACATAATCACATTTTCTTTTATGTCAGGTGAATGCCTAATTTTTAAGGCCCGCACTCCTGTGGCCTAAAATAAAAATTTTCTAGGCTCCAACAGGGCACATTTCAGAGAATTTCCCTTTAAGACGCAAAAAAAATTCCCCTGATTAAGATAGATATTTTGTGTTGGAATTTTTGTCATTGATCCCCCTCTAGTATGTCACTGTCCATGTTGTGGGACCATTTGTACACTTCTAATAAGTATTTGGGGGCTGCAAATATGAGCTGAAGGTTTTTCAGGTTCATCTGCCATTAAAGTGAATGGGGTCCGCTGCGAACTTGCGGGTCGCAAACATTTGATCACATTAGCAAACCGTCCCGGGGGATGTTCATCCATTACTAATGAAGAGGCCACCGAGTGGCACAGTGACAGAGACTGAAGTTGGCGGCAGCAGGAGAAAGCAACTGAGCGGCAGAATGACAGAGTCTGGAGTTGGCAGCAGCAGCATCAGGGGAAGGCCAACGAGTGGCACAATGACCGATTCTGGAGTTGGCAGCAGTATGAGGAGGCTATCGAGTAAAACAATGACAGAGTCTGGAGGTGGCAGAAGAATGAGGGGGCCAACAAGTGTAACAATGACAGAGTCTGGAATTAACAGCAGTATGAGGAGGCCACCAAGTGGCTCAATGACCGAGTCTGGAGGTCGCGGCAGTACGAAAAGTCCACCGATTGGCACAATGACCGAGTCTGGAGTTGGCAGCAGTATGAGGAGGCCACCGAGTGGCACAATGACAGAGTCTGAAGGTGGCAGAAGAATAGGAGGCCATCGAGTGGAACAATGACAGAGTCTGGAGTTAACGGCAGTATAAGGAGGCTATCGAGTGGCACAATGACAGAGTCTAGAGGTGGCAGAAGAATGATGAGGCCACAGAGTGGCACAATGACAGAGACTGGAGTTGGCGGCAGTAGGAGAAAGCAGCAGAGTGGCTGAATGACAGAGTCTGGAGTTGGCGGCAGAAGCATCAGGAGAAGGCCACCGAGTGGCACAATGACACAGTCTGGATTTGGCAGCATCAGGAGAAGGAAAACCAATCAAAAATGAATGGGTCACTCAATGAACAAAAACACATATGGAAACAAAGTAATCGCAAAATTACATGATTTTTATTGAAGATTACACAAAGACATGCTACAGGACATTTTAAAGCATTGAAAACCAAAAGGACCGATGGTGGGTGGTCGGTGTACAATAATAAAGTGCAATATTAATGGTCAGCCTCTGATAGTAAAAGTTGGTGTAACCAAACAGTTTCAACTCAATAAGTCTGGAGTTAACAGCATCAGGAGAAGGCCAACGAGTGGCACAATGACAGAGTCTGAGTTGGCAGCAATATGAGGAGGCCACCGATTGGCACAATGACCGATTCAGGAGTTGGCAGCAGTATGAGGAGACCACCGAGTGGCACAATGACAGAGTCTGGAGGTCGCGGCAATAGGAGGAGTCCACCGAGTGGCACAATGACCGAGTCTGGAGTTGGCTGCATCAGAAGAAGTCAACCGAGTGGCAAAATGACAGAGTCTGGTGTTGGCAGCAGTATGAGGAGGCAACCGAGTTGCAAAATAGCAGAGTCTGGAGTTAGCAGCAGTATGTGGAGCCCACCGAGTGGCACGATAACTGAGTCTGGAGTTGGCAGCAGTATGTCGAGGCCACTGAGTGGCACAATGACAGAGACTGGAGGTGGCGGCAGTATGGGGAGGCAGTTTCCAGGTAAAATTTCTCTCAGGGCGAGTGTCAAACCCCCCCCCCCCAGCCCCTATATTAGGCCCAAAATTTGCGGAACGCATGCGGACCCATTTTGCGGACGTGTGAATGGAGCCTAACCCCTACACAGTGTAGAGGTATACTTTATATTGTGTGGCACAGTGTATGTTATGTATGCTATGTGTGTATAACATAAACATATTTCACATGAAAACTTACAATTACTTGGCTTGGCCCTTAGGGATCTCTGACACCACTTCAACACTTTGGCCGGGGGCTCGGCGGAGCTGATGTGTTTTATCCTAATGAGAAAGATTTCATAATAAGGATTAAGGGGCAGAGGGATAGCAGAGCAGAAAGAGGCTGGTGCTGCTACTTGGGGGTCATACCATGGGGGAGTAATAAAGCCCACTATAATGCCCCCCATTAGTAATAATTCTCCTTATAATGTTCAAAACATACCCCTTTGTAATGCCCCCAGTTGAGCTAATGTTCCCATAATGTGCCAATATAAAATACCCCTTCTCTGTGCCCCCGTAGATGACCCAATAGTGCTCCTCTCCCCAATTCCCCATAGTACCCACCATAATGTGTCCCAGTATAAAATGCCCCTATACAGAGCCCCCATATAAAATACCCCTTCTTTTTAGCCTCTGTAGATGTCCCTATAGTGCCACCCAATAATGTGCCAGTAATAAGTGCCCCAATAGATGCCCCCAATCATGTACCAGTAAGATGTGCCCCCATATCATGTCCTAGTAAGATGTGCCCCCATAGATGCCCCCCAATCATGTGCCAGTAATAAGAGCCCCCCACCATCATGTGCCAATAGCCTAAATGCCCCCCTATCATGTGCCAGTAGCCCCCCATCATGTGCCAGTAGCCACCCTATCAAGTGCCAGTAGCCTCTTATCATGTGCCAGTAACCCCCCTTATGTGCCAGTAGCCCCCCTTATGTCTGTGCCAGCAGTCCCCCTTATGTGCCAGTAGCCAGTATCCCCCCTTATGTGCCAGCAAACCCCCTTATGTCTGTGCCAGCAGCCCCCCTTATGTGCCAGCAACCCCCCTTATGTGCCAGTAGCCCCCCTTATGTGCCAGCAGCCCCTCTTATGTGCCAGTAGCCATTATCCCCTCTTATGTGCCAGCAGCCTCCCTTATGTCTGTGCCAGCCCAGCAGCCCCCCTTATGTCTGTGCTAGCCCAGCAGCCCCCCTTATGTGCCAGGATTGTCATTTTTACATATAAAAAAATAAAAATAAACTTATACTTACCTCCTCCAGTGATGCGATGCAGGCCTCTTCCGGCCTGTGTCCCTCGCTGGCTCAGGCTGCGCAATGACGTCATCGCGCTGCCTGCACCGGCCTCTGATAGGCTGCCGGCCTAGTGCTGGCAGCCTATCAGAGGAACAGGGAGGGGACACACTTCTCCCTGCCCTGCCGCATTACAGACATTTGTATCGGCGATACAGATGAGATGACTTTGGAGATAAGTGAGCGCTTCCACAATGGAAGTGCAGCGCTCATCTCCTGCTGTGCCCTGCCGGCGCCCCCCTGCTGCCCGGCCCGCCCGCCCCAAGAAACGGCCCTGTGAGGAGGTAACCGAGTGGCACAATGACCGATTCTGGAGTTGGCAGCAGTAGAAGGAGGGCACTGAGTGGCACAATGACAGAGTCTGGAGGTCGCGACAGTATAAGGAGGCTACCGAGTGGTACAATGACAGAGACTGGAGTTGGCGGTAGCAGGAGAAAGCAACCGAGTGGCTGTATGACAGAGTCTGGAGTTGGCAGCAGCAGCATCAGGAGAAGGCCATGAAAGTGGCACAATGACAGAGTCTGGAGGTTGCAGAAGAATGAGGGGGCCAACGAGTGGAAAAATTACAGAGTCTGGAGTTGGCAGCAGTATGAGGAGTCCATCAAGTGGCACAATGACAGAGTCTTGATTTGGCAGCAGTCTGATGAGGACAACAAGTTGCACATAGACAGTGTCTCGAGGTCGTGGCTGTATGAGGAGGCCACCGAGTGGCACAAGTACACAGTCTGGAAGTGGCGGCAGTATAAGCAGGCCACCAAGTGGCATAATGACAGAGTCTGGAGTTAACGTCTGTAGCAGCAGCATCAGTAAAAGGCCACTGAGTGGCACAATAACAGAGTCTTGAGTTGGCAGCATCAGGAGAAGGCCAACGAGTGGCACAATGACCGAGTCTGGAGCTGGCAGCAGTATGAGGAGCCACCAAGTGGCACAATGACCGAGTCGTCTGGAGTTGGCAGCAGTATGAGGAGGCCACCAAATGGTGCAATGACAGAGTCTGGAGGTCGCGACAGTATGAGGAGGCTACCGAGTGGCACAATAAAAGAGACTTGATTTGGCAGCAGCAGGTGATAGCATCCGAGTGGCTGAATGACAGAGTCTGGAGTTGGCGACAGCAGCATCACTAGATGGCCACCGAGTGGCACAATGACATAGTCTGGAGTTAACAGCGTCAGGAAAAGGCAATGACAGAGTCTGGATTTGGCAGAAGTATAAGGAGGCCACCGAGTGGCAAAATGACAGAGTCTGAAGTTAGTGCAGTATGAGGAGGCCACCGAGTGGGACAAAGACCGAGTCTGGAGTTGGCAACAGTATGAGGAGGCCATCGAATAACAAAGTCTGGAGGTGGCAGAAGAAAGAGGAGGCCACCGAGTGGAACAATGACAGAATCTACAGTTGGCAGCAGCATGAGAAGGCCATCAATTGGCACAATGACAGAGTGTGGAGTTGACAGCATCAGTAGAAGGCCACCGAGTGGCACAATTGCCGAGTCTGGAGTTGGCAGCAGTATGAGGAAGACATCAAGTGGCACATTGAAAGAGTATGGAGTTGGCAGCATCAGGAGAAGGCCACTGAGTGGCACAATGACAGATTCTGGAAGTGGCAGCAGTATGAGGAGGCCACCGAGTGGCACAAATACACAGTCTGGAGGTGGCAGCATCAAGAGAAGGCCAACGAGTGGCACAATGACAGAGTCTGGAGGTGGCAGCAGTATGAGGAAGCCACCAAGTGGCACAATGACAGAGTCTGGAGTTGGTAGCATCAGGAGAAGGCAACTGAGTAGATAAATGACAGAATCTTGAGCTGGCAGCAGTATTAGGAGGCCACCGAGTGGTACAATGACCGGCTCTGGAGTTTGCAGCAGTATGAGAAGGACATGAAGTGGCAAAACAACTGAGTCTGGAGGTGGCAGCAGTATGAGGAAGCCACCGAGTGGCACTATGACAGAGTCTGGAGGTGGCAGAAGAATGAGAAGGCCACCGACTGGCAAAATGACAGAGGCTGGAGTTTGCGGCAGCAGCAGAAAGAAATTGAGTGGCTGAATGACAGAGCCTGGAGTTGGCGGCAGCAGCATCAGGAGAAGGCCACCAAGTGGCACAATGACCGATTCTGGAGTTGACAGCAGTATGAGGAGGCCAACAAGTGGCACATTGACAGTCTGAAGTTGGCAGCAGTATGAAGAGGCCATCAATTTGCACAATGACAGAGTCTAGAGGTCGTGGCAGTATAAGGAGGCCACAGAGTGGCACTATGACAGAGTCTGGAGTTGGTAGCAGTATGAGGAGGACATCAAGTGGCACAAATACACAGTCTGGAGGTGGAGGCAGTATGAGCAGGCCAAAGACAGAGTCTGAAGTTGGCGGCAGTAGCATCAGGAGAAGGCCACTGAGTGGCACAATGACCCAGTCTGGAGTTGGCAGCATCAGGAGAAGGAAAACCAATAAAAAATGAATGGGTCACTCAATGAACAAAAACACATATGGAAACAAAGTAATCGCAAAATTGCATGATTTTTATTGAAGATTACACAAAGACATGCTACAGGACATTTTAAAACATTAAAAACCAAAAAGACCGATGGTTTGTGGTCGGTGTACAATAATAAAGTGCAATATTAATGGTCAGCCTCTGACAGTAAAAGTTGGTGTAACCAAACAGTTTCAGCTCAATAATGGATAATGTCAAAATTCATCTTTCAATACATCAAAAAGACACATTGCCATGTTAGTGATGTCACAAAACGCACACCACATAAAATACATAAGGCATAAGAGCAGCAAAATATCATGAGCACATAACAGATACTGACCAACCAAACTCAGACACCGCACACGAACACTACCAGTCCACTCCCCAACGCGCGTTTCGCGTTAGCTTTTTTAAGGGGGTACTGGCTGGTATGGTGGGACTGGCCTTTTAAATGAATAGAGATACTGCATCATGTCCACTGATAGGTTAAGACTCATTGACTCGGTACCTCTATTGGTGGCCTATCATGCCCCCAGTGCACCTCACCTGAACCAAAATGAAAGCAGTGGATGCTTGTTATGTGGCGCCCGGCACTCCATCATGAACGCCGAACTCGCGAACCCGCCCAACCATTCCGGAGGAGGAGGGTCACACGAAATTTGCGCGACCATCGTCATCCAGGAGCATAGGGCAGGGTCCGAGCCTGGAGCATGCGTGGACAGTCGGGCGCACCACAACCACCATGTAAAGTGAGGGCAAAGCAGGCAGGCAATACCTATAGATGAAAAAAATAATACTACAATTATAAATGATGCCCGAACTTGGGTGCCTATAGGACTGGGATATAAATACAACATCCTGAGGAAAAAGAAAAATTACACCATAAAATATATTTTAATTTAGGTGTTAGAAGCAATGCATGTAAAAAAAAATAAAGGGTGACACAAGTGTAATATGTGTAAACAGTGCAAATTAAATATAAATGTGATACAAATAATACTGAGTGCAAACATGTGAAAAAGCTGGATAATGAAAAATAAAAATATATAAAAATATATGAAATAACTAAATAATGAAAAAATACTGAAAAATAAATAATAGACGAGTGTTTTAATGAGAAATTGATTTTCCCTTCCTTTTTATAGAAAAAATGGTGATGTGCACAGATGTGACTAATAGTGATGTGCACATAGATGATAGATAAAATGTATGCTGTAAAGAGTGTGTGCAAATATGAGATGAAAAGAACCTGTGAAAGAAAAACACACATGCATGTGTTACAAGAAATACATGATTATATTATAAACAGTGTCCCAATATATATCCTATCTATGATGGTGATTACAAGAAAATTTAGACTGGAACCTTCAGAATCACAGGTGCCATTTAGTTTTTTTGTAATTATGTTTGCTTCATGGATATGCACCTGTGATTCTGAAGGTTCTACTCAAAATTTTCTTGCAATATATTGAGTGTAGCACCTCTTTTAGACTGAACACGCCCATCTACCTGGGACTTCTAAGCAGAGTACGTTTGTAGCTGGTTCCTTCACTGCCCTTAATATTGTAGGCTTAAGTAAGTCCAAAGTGAGGCAGTATATTTAGCGATAGGGACCCATCTGCGGAAGCCACCTTGACGCCTGGTAGATGGGCCCGACACATATGTGCACTAAGAGCTTCCATTATTCATTTATAGTCAGTATTGTACCACTTTTATCTAGAATGACCCTCATTTCTTAGCTCGATTGTTTGTATATATAACGGTGTGCTGCCATTTTGTTTTTTGTAATGGCCAGGAGGGCGCGTGACCAGTCGCCCCAAAAAATGTATGTTCATTTTTGCCATTTTTCTGACTCAAATGAAGCCAGAAGTACAAATTGATCTGCTCACATAGCGAGGAGCATCCTGTCTATCATCACACGACTTACTCCCAGCTGACAGCCTAGAAATCATCTATGAATATATGACTACCCATTACCTGGGGAAAAATAGAAATGAGTGTAGTCAGACATCTGTATAAACAGTGTACAGGGGGTCACACATCTGTATATAGAGTATAAAGGGGGTCTCCCATCTCTGTATACAGGGGGGGTCACTTGTCACTGTATACAGTGTACAGGGGGTCACGGATCTCTATATACAGTGGTGGAGGATCACAAATCTCTATATGCAGTATACAGTGGTGGGGGTCACATATCACTGTATGGGGGGGTCATATATCACTATATACAGTGTGCAGGAAGGAGAGGGCACACATTTACAGATGAGACCAGTGACTGTGTAACATCCCAGAGTATGTCACTAAAAACTCTGTCTCCCTGCTACAATATGTCAAGTGTATATGTATTGTAATCTGGTGTAATTTAACTGCATTTTCATCATATGTACTTTCCAGGCTTGTATTATGTATTTGCTGTAATTTCCCTGTCCGCCAGCAGGTGGCAGCAGTATGTAGCAGACTATAGCTAGGTTAGTATATCTAGTCTGGAATAGTCCATTCCAGTCTAGCCTCCCCTGTGTGAGCAGAAGTGGGACGTTCCCATGTCCTGTCTCATGAGGAGGACAGGAAGTTTAGTTAGTGTACCAGCCACCCCTGCCAGGGGCAGGCTGTGTTAGTAGGAGCTCCCAGAACCAGGGATTCCAACCCTGGATCCCGCCTCGGCTGAGGCTAAGGATCCATCTTCCCAGCCTGAGTCATCTACCTCAGCTGGTGACAAGCAAGCAACAACCTCCAGAACTTCAGATCTCCAGGACGACATCATTCCCTGCGAGCAGTCCTGTGAGTACATATCCAGAGTCCAGGAGAAGCCAAATTCCTCCTCAGCTAGTCAGGCCCACTACAAGGAGAAGACAGACACCGCAGAAGATGAATACCTGCCAGATTCACTAGGCATATGATTAGAAGCAGATTAGATACAAATTCCTGCCACATATTGCCAATACCTGCTGGGACCCACAAAGACTATTGCTGTAACTCGTATGGATATCTGTTGCCATTAAGTAAAGACAAGTTGGATTATATCTCCTGTCTGGATCTCAATCATTCCAACATAACTCCTACTGACCACACTCAATTTTATTGCAAGTGAGCCAGGATCCAGGAGTCCAGCCGTACCAAGGTAGGAGACACCGTTGACACTACCATATCTGCTATACAGAGACATTATCCCCCTCTGGCATTCCATCCTCACCTGGTACGTGAGTTTTAACATCTTAAAGGGCCCTGCTACAGTACCTGCGCAAGCTGCAATTGGCGTCACAAACAAACCATAAACTTATATACACATATCCTGACCCACTGCATCATTGGTCATTGTACCAGCGTCCTGCTCATTGCATAAGTGGTGTCACGAATAGGATCAGATTGAATTGTGTGCCACCCCTGCTAACAGAACCGGATCCAAGTGTGTGTGTAAACGGATCCCATTGCATGTTTCACAGTAGTGCAAGCGCTGCCGCTTGTGTAAATACCTTGACTTTATTGCCGTATTGCTGTGCCAGAAAGCGCTGGACATGCGCTGCAGCATTCCAAGAGTTAATTCGCTATTGTTAAATTCGCCATATTCGTTAAAATGGCGCTTCATGCCCAGAAGCGTGGAAAGAAAGGAACGGAGAGCGCGAAAATGCTGAATACGCCCCCTAGAAGCGGGAAAGCTTAGTAACTCCCCCTCAAGAGCGCGAAGATATCGAAAAAAACCCCATCTGGGAGCGGGAAAAATAGACACTGCCCTCCATGAACTTGTTACTGGGAGCCGAGGTGATAAAGACTCCTCCCTCTGCGCCCCAGCTTTTGTCCTGGCAGTTTGTGTGTTCAAGAAAGACACAGCTATGGCGCATCCACGTCCCAAGTGGAATCAGATGGCGATTGGCGGTAATCCAGGTCTCCCAGCTAATAAAGCAAAGTGGGCCCTCTGTATTCGCTATCATGCTGGTGGCCGTGGATTCCTCCCTGAGCAAAAATGACGCAACACCAACCTTGTCCAGCATTCCGGAGGTTCCGGAGAAGGCCGCTGCTGAGGTCCCAGTTCCTGCTTCAAAAGATCCGGACTTGATGGAGTTCCCGGAGGCCGTGGATCCCTCCGCCAAGTCAAGCACCCCCGCGGAAGACGACGCGCCTGTGAGAATGGAGGTCGACGTCAAGCCAGCACCCGCGGAGGACGCTGCTACTCACGCCGTGGACGAGCCAGCGAACATGATGGCGCCAGAAGTCCATGATAGCATCCAGGAGACACCGGAACCGGCCGCCCGGCCGCAACTACAGGTAGGAGCTGCCGCGCTCCCTGAGGCCCCGGCCCGGTCCGTGTCCGCCCCTGCACCGCGTCCTGCGACCCCAGCCAACATCACGAGGCCCGAGCCTGCCCCGCTGTCAATACCTCCTGGTGCGGCGAAGGCGGCTGGTGATTCCACTCTGCCGCCCAGCTACGCCAAGCTCCGGAGCCTTAACCCTAAGGTGCCCCACGAGATAACCGCATTTGCCCAGACCGCCTGGGAATACAAATCAGCGGTCGAGGAGTGGGTAAAGCAGGTCAGGGATAACCCCCAGCCAGGGGATCCCAAATTAACCAGAAGAACCGGGACAGTACTGTGGTTCTCAGTGGAGCGAGGAGTCAGCTTCCTCCAGGACAATTACTCGGGTACCAAGGTATTCATAGGCCGACGCTCCGCCAAGAGGCACTATCTACCCCAGGCCAGACACAACCTTTATGTGGGGGACCAGATTGAGTACACCCCCATGCGGTCCATGCAAGGACTCTTTGCCGCTGGAGTCACTCTATTGGACAAGCCACTCTCCTCTGCCGTCACCCCAGAGTCCTGGCAGGAGGACCCAGGCTCTGCGGGCAGAGTGAGGTGTCTTCAGGAAACCCCAGATGGCCGCATGAAGTTCCGAGAGAAGTCCCAACCTGAGCCTGCGCCTCTCATCCCGGATCTGTCACCACCACCAACCCTGAGGGTAGGACAGATAAATAACTCTGTCCTTACGTTCAACCCTAAGGTGCAGCCCTACCTCAGGCCACCATATCTTCTGCCCTGGAAGCAGACCCAGGCAGCTGTTCCAGCCCTTCCTGAGCCCCTGCAGCCAGAAGCTCTGTCACCTCCTGTACCGGCTGGGGATCCCAGGTTACAGCGAGTAACAGCAGCATTCACCAGGCTGTCCGCACAGCCAGTTCCTGCAGCCACCAGTAGAGGGCGGTGGTGCACTACAACCAATGCTACCATGAGCTACCATCAGAGGCAGAAACATCTTCTCATGAGGTTCAGCAGCTCCAGCAGTGACGAGGAGCTGGACACCTACCTGTAAAAGGTGTCCCCTTTAAAGCAAAGTAAAATTAATCATCAGTGACATATTGGGAGCCACTCCATGGACTGCTACCTGACAGGGTGAGGACCTGTTTGGCCTTTGTGTGCAATGTTAACATTTTATGTTTCAGGTTGCCTGTTTTAGTCCTCATCCAGATGGTCATGTCAGTTAGGACTCCCCCCATCAGCACTTAACCCCTCATGTCCAAGTTCATTGTTTTATCCTCTTTCTCAGGTTACTTGATAGCCTGTTGCTCTTATATGACATTTTAACCCTTGGATTACAATTAACTTTTAACCCTGTGGATTACAAATTGACTTTTATCAGTTTCCAGAGGATTCTACTACTTAAAGCACTTCCAGGAAAAAGGACTCAAGGTATTGTTGAGCCTATCCTCGTATTAAAATTTGCACTATTTTATAAAATGTTTTATTGCAACGTAAAAGTTTGCACCCAAAGAAAGGACTCAAACGTGATACCTGAGCTCTTTGTGATTTTCATGCTATTTAATAATTTTGCACTATTGTACCAGTTTACAAATTTTGTAACGTTTAAGATAACCCGCCCATTGTGTGTATTCTCTTTCTAGGTGCCGCAATGTGAATTTATGCACTGTTTGTGATGATTGCACTTTACCATTGCAACTTACTTAAAGTGTGCCTTTTTTACAGCTCTTGTTCTCTCCCCCCGTATACGGACTGTCATTATAGGGACGTTGTATACTAATGGCCTACACCCGGGTAGGACCAAGTGGTAAGTCCAGGCAGATCCAGTTAATACACAGGTACCCCTGCTGCTTCGGGAATCGTTAGAAGCCCTAGGCTGCTCCTTCCCGCTTGTTAAATGTTCAGGATTGTTCCCATCCTGAGGTGTCTCATATCCAGAAACGCACAGGATTAAAAGCCCTCCTCCTGTGACATTGCCAGAAGACACAGAGACAATAAATACCTCCCCTTCTGAGCCTTTTGCCTAAGGTAAGGTGCCTCAAGCCTTAGAGCCATATGTTAGCTTTCTCTTAGTCATCATAGTGATTGTGCTACAAGCCAAATTTCTTCAGGCTATTGTGCAGGGAAGGGAATACAGGATAAAGCCACCCTTCTATTTGCGGGCAATCCATTACATAATAGTGGGATTACGGAGTAAAGACACCCCCATGCTTTCTTTGATGTCAACAGCGCTAAAGACATACAAAGTCAGTCAGTAAAGGTTTTGCTTTGTGCAGTATTAGGTTAAGAGAAGGAAACTGTGTGTTGGACACCTTACTCTAGTGGGCAGGAACCTCGAGAAAGCCGTTATATGTTTTGTCTATGTAAGTCATTATATGTAATTCATGCAGCACTTTGTATTTTATTGGGTACCCAGAGCTGATTCCTCCACCCTCTTAGCATACGCCGAGGACGGCTTAACTTAAAGTAAGCGGGTATGTAACATCCCAGAGTATGTCACTAAAAACTCTGTCTCCCTGCTACAATATGTCAAGTGTATATGTATTGTCATCTGGTGTAATTTAACTGTGCATTTTCACCATATGTACTTTCCAGGCTTGTATTATGTATTTGCTATAATTTCCCTGTCTGCCAGCAGGTGGCAGCAGTATGTAGCAGACTATAGCTAGGTTAGTATATCTAGTCTGGAATAGTCCATTCCAGTCTAGCCTCCCCTGTGTGAGCAGAAGTGGGACGTTCCCATGTCCTGTCTCATGAGGAGGAGAGGAAGTTTAGTTAGTGTACCAGCCACCGCTGCCAGGGGCAGGCTGTGTTAGTAGGAGCTCCCAGAACAAGGGATTCCAACCCTGGATCCCGCCTCGGCTGAGGCTAAGGATCCATCTTCCCAGCCTGAGTCATCTACCTCAGCTGGTGACAAGCAAGCAACAACCTCCAGAACTTCAGATCTCCAGGACGACATCATTCCCTGCGAGCAGTCCTGTGAGTACATATCCAGAGTCCAGGAGAAGCCAAATTCCTCCTCATCTAGTCAGGCCCACTACAAGCAGAAGACAGACAGAGCAGAAGATGAATACCTGCCAGATTCACTAGGCATATGATTAGAAGCAGAATAGATATAAATTCCTGCCACATATTGCCAATACCTGCTGGGACCCACAAAGACTATTGCTGTAACTCGTATGGATATCTGTTGCCATTAAGTAAAGACAAGTTGGATTATATCTCCTGTCTGGATCTCAATCATTCCACCATAACTCCTACTGACTGCACTCAATTTTATTGAAAGTGAGCCAGGATCCAGGAGTCCAGCCGTACCAAGGTAGGAGACACCGTTGACACTACCATATCTGCTATACAGAGACATTATCCCCCTCTGGCATTCCTCACCTGGTACGTGAGTTTTAACATCTTAAAGGGCCCTGCTACAGTACCTGCGCAAGCTGCAATTGGCGTCACGAACAAACCATAAACTTATATACACATATCCTGACACACTGCATAATTGGTCATTGTACCAGCGTCCTGCTCAGGGCCGCCATCAGGGGGTACAGCCAATTCCCCAGTAAGGGGCCCGGACCTTGGGGGGGGGCCCCGCTAGTTCCAATTAAACCCCCCCTCCCCCCACTCCGCTGATTCCCATATTATACCTGGTATACAGGCTCCGGCTGCACTCCCCTTTAAAAGGCTCTGAGCCGCTGCGCACAGGAATGTAGCTGCGCAGCGGCAGGTGACGTGAGACGCTGTCGCTGTCCGCTGCCTGCTGCCGCTGTCCGCTGCCGCCTCATGCCGTGACGCCGCCTTCAGATTAGCACGCCGCAGCCTGCCCGCCTGCCTGCTGCAAGCAGCGTTTTGGTGTCCACCTCCATAGCAGAATGGAGGCAGAACGGAGCCAACCAGATGCATTCGAAACGGATCCTTATCCATTCTGAATGCATTGGGGCAAAACTGGTCTGTTTGGGGACGCTTGTGAGATTCCTGAAACAGATCTCACAGGCGGACCCAGAAACGGCAGTGTGACAGTCGCCTGTGCCGCATGCTGAGCTGTTTCAAAGGCTCCAAATTATTTATTTTCATATTAATCCTTATGTTGTCTACTTGGCTCGGCAGCTCAATGTTGTGTGGTCTTTGCTCGGGGGTAAAATGCAAAGCTGCTTTCTGGATTATCCCACAGGGCCAGGATCCTCCATCACTTATTGTTATTAACCCCTCCCTTGCCAGCCCACCCAGCCCTATTTAGCTTTGTGTTCTGCTTTGAAAAAAATGTTTAGGCCATGAAGGGGTCAATTAAGTGTTGGAGGGGGTGGTGGGGGGGTTATTGTGCATATTGTGTTTGGGATTCATTTAACAAGTTTGACCAGTTGGGTTTGAGAGTGGTTGAGTGTCATCCACAGATCCCCCATAAAAGTGTCATCCACAGATCCCCCATAAAGGTGTGTCATCCACAGATCCCCCATAACAGTGTGTCATCCACAGATTCCCCCATAACAGTGTGTCATCCACAGATTCCTCCCATAACAGTGTCATCCACAGATTCCCCCCATAACAGTGTGTCATCCACAGATTCCCCCCATAACAGTGTCATCCACATATCCCCCCATAACAGTGTGTCATCCACAGATTCCCCCCATAACAGTAAGTCCTCCACAGATCCCCCCATAACACTGTAACAGTAAACCTCGTGCTTTTAAGGTGTTTTTTCTTAAATGTGCCAGGGGAAGATTGCTAGGGCAGATTAGAACAGGTAGTGTAGTTAGTGTTAGTGGAGGGTCCTGCTTAAAAGAGTCTACCTTGTCGTGGTAGCAGACTTCATATTATTTGGTCAAAAAATAATTCCTTACTGAAATCGCTGATTATCATTTTTTACTGTCTTTGTAGTTGTAAAAAAATAATGAAATTGGGGGTAGGTCCTTGGGGGTGTAGGGGAGGTGGAGTCAGGACGGATTCTAAAGGGGCGGGGTAGGAGGGGGGGCCCAGGCCTTGAGCTGTGTAAGGGGCCCCAAAATTTCTGATGGCAGCCCTGTAGTGTGGATATGCTACAGAAACGAGCATAAATCTGCACAAATTTCTTATGTGTGTTCACACGCACTCGTGTAGAGGTAGCCTAAGGGGTTAATGCATCTCTTATATTCTACCTTTCTGCTCCCATGGGCATTAGTGCCATTTTGGCATAAACAACAATTTGACAATGGAACAAAACCTCAGGCAGAATCGTCTGTTTTGTTTGTTATTGTGCTGTTCCTTACTACATGTCTTTCACGCCTCCTCTATTCTCCTCTGGGCATTTGGGTGCCAGTATACACTCAGGTGTTGATCAGGTTTTGTTCCACTGTCACTTGTTAATGAAGACAATTCAAGGCAGGGTACTGTAAAGTGGTACATTAACCCCTCAAGTGCACAACATTTTTTCTATTTCTTTCATCTTCACATTCCAGGAGCCATAACTTTTTTATTTTTATGTCAACATAGTCTTATGAGGGTTTGATTTTTGTGGGGATATTTTTATTTTTTATTGCTCAATTTTAATGTACATATAATGTATTGTATTGTATTATTATTTTTTTTGGAGGAGGAGTAAAAAATTGCATTGTTTTGGAGTATTTCTTTGTGGCATTCACCATGAGACATAAATGACAAGTTACCTTTATTTTGCAATTAAGTACAAATACAGCAATGAGAAATTTATATATTTTTTAAGTCATACTACTTTTACATAGGGTTGAGCGAACCCGAACTGTAAAGGTTCGTACCGAACTTTAGGATATTTGGACCCCGGACCCGAACATTTCAGTTAAAGTTCGGGTTCGGTGTTCGGCGCTTTCTTGGCGCTTTTTGAAAGGCCGCAGAGCAGCCAATCAACAAGCGTTTAACTCTGTGCCCTTAGAAGCCATCACAGCCATGCCTACTAATGGCATGGCTGTGATTGGCCAGTGCAGCATGTGACCCAGCCTCTATATAAGCTTGAGTCACGTAGCGCTGCACGTCACTCTGCTGTTACAAGTGTAGGGAGAGGATGCTGCTGGACTTGTGATTTCAGGGAGAGAATAGGAGAGAATCTAACTCAGCGATCTACAGAGAAATAGTTGTGTGGGTGCAGGTCACAATTGTTTTACCCTGCCCTTTGCCCTGAGCCCATTGACCCAAAAAAAACAAAAAACTTTTAAAATTCTGTTAGTTAGGTGGGCGGCGGCGGCGGCCGTTTTATGCAAGCTCATATATACAGATTTCATATTCTGTTACTAAAAAAACCACTTTTTTGGCAATCTACAACATCTGGATTAGTCAGTGTGCAATTTAAGCTAGAAATACAACCATCATTTTCTGGGGATTTAAAAACACACTTTTTTGACAAAAAAAACACTATTTTCAGGCCTTGCAGCATCAGCATGTGTAAAATTACAGGCTTATAAACTGCTGTCAAATTCAGTAGTTAAACAAACACTCGTTTAGGCCAAAAAAATTTAGTTGGCAGCCTTTGATGCAGATGTCATTGTTCGATACACCCTTAATACATTTTGGATAGATTCAGAGATTTGAAATACCGCCATTTGGTGCACCAATATTGAATGCAGGCCTACAGTGGTTCAGGCCATGTGAGATACACCATCTACATACAGGGGTTTGATTCAGGCATTTGAAATACAGCCATTTGAAATACAGCCATTTTGGGTTAAGAAATATTTAATTCAGGCCTACACTGATTCAGGCCGTGTGAGATACACCCTCTACATACAGGGGTTTGATTCAGGCATTTGAAATACAGCCATTTTGTGCACAGAAATCTTTAATTTAGGCCTAAACTGGTTCAGGCCGTGTGAGATACACACTTTACATACTGTCGTTCTATTCTACTATTAATTAAACACCCATTTAGGGCAAGATCCTA
Organism: Bufo gargarizans; assembly: GCF_014858855.1. Classification (NCBI taxonomy): domain Eukaryota; kingdom Metazoa; phylum Chordata; class Amphibia; order Anura; family Bufonidae; genus Bufo; species Bufo gargarizans. The sequence goes on from NW_025334109.1 coordinate 543,107, forward strand.
AATTCGAAAAATATGAGGAGAGCGTCAAATAAGGGACGTGGCCTAGGTCGTGGTTCTGCTGGTGGAGCTCCTGTTGCAGGGAGAGGACGTGGTCGATCTGTGCCAGCTACACGCACAAGTGAAACCCCTTCCTCAGGTGCGAGTAGGCGACATAATCTGCAGCGGTATTTGGTCGGGCCTAATGTGCACTCTACGAATGGTGAGGCCTGAACAAGTACAGGCGATAGTAGATTGGGTTGCTGACAGTGGATCCAGTTCCTTCACATTGTCTCCCACCCAGTCTCATGCTGAAAGACCACAGTTGGCACCTGCAGCCGATGTCCATCAGTCTTTCACCTCACCCCCTTGCAAATCAGCCAAGCAGTCTGAGCCCCAAGTCATGCAGCAGTCTCTTCTGCTTTTTGATGACTCTGTTAGCAGGGTTTCCCAGGGCCATCCACCTAGCCCTGCCCCAGAAGTGGAAGAGAATGAGTGCACCGATGCCCAACCACTTATCTTTCAAGATGAGTACATGGGAGGACCATCGCAGCACGTCTCGGATGATGACGAAACACAGGTGCCAACTGCTGGGGCTTTCTGCAGTGTGCAGACCGACAAGGAAGGCAGGGGTAAAGACTGGGTGGAAGATGATGTGGAGGATGATGAGGTCCTCGACCCCACATGGAATCAAGGTCATGCGAGTGACTTATGTAGTTCGGAGGAAGAGGCGGTGGTCGCACAGAGCCACCAGCACAGCAGAAGATGAAGCAGGGTGCAAAAGCGGAGTGGCCGTCCTCTAGACAGTACGCCTGCTACTGCCCACCACAGCAAGAGACAGAGCACACCAAAGCCAGCTCCAAGGAGTTCCCTGGTGTGGCAGTCCTTCAGACAATGTGCTGATAACAACACACAAGTGGTTTGTACGCTGTGCAATCAGAGCCTGGAGCGAGGCATAAACGTTCTCAACCTAAGCACATGACCAGGCATTTAAGTGCAAAGCACGAGCTGCAGTGGAGTAAACACCTCAAAATACAAGAAAGGTCTCTGGCTCCTCCTGATTCCTCTTCTGCTACAGTCTCGGCCTCTTCATCCACCTCTGGAGTGACAGTGCCACCTGCCACCCAGCAAACAGAGGATCTGCCAGCAACACCAACACCTGGGTCACCAAGCATCTCCACAATGTCCCACGGAAGTGTTCAGCTCTCCATCTCCCAAACGCTGGAGAGGAAGAGGAAGTACCCCCCTACCCACCCGCGATCCCTAGCACAGAATGCCAGCATTTCTAAATTACTGGCCTTTGAAATGCTGTCATTCCGTCTGGTGGAGACGGATAGTTTTAAAGGCTTTATGGCGGTGGCTGTCCCACAGTACGTCGTGCCCAGCCGCCACTACTTTTCAAGGGGAGCCATCCCTTCCCTGCACAACCAAGTAGGTGACAAAATCAGGTGTGCACTGCGCAACACCATCTGTGGCAAGGTGCACCTGACTACGGATACGTTGACCAGTAAGCACGGTCAAGGCCGTTAGATCTCCATAACAACATACTGGGTAAATGCAGTGGTGGCTGTGCCTGAGGCGGATAGCAGTTTGGCGCATGTCCTTCCACCATGAGAATTGCAGGGCACTTCAGTTTGCCTCCTGTTGCTTCCTCCTCCTACTCTGCTTCCCCATTCTCTACCAGCTCCTCATCTGGTCAGCGTAACACCTCCACCACCAACTTCAGCATGGCCAGGGGTAAACGACAGCAGGCAGTTTTAAAACTTACCTGTTTGGGGGACAAACCCCACACCGCGCAGGAGCTGTGGACGGGCCTTGAACAACAGACTGATGAGTGGTTTGTGCCAGTCAACCCTTAAGCCCGGCTAGTGGGTGCTAGTGATGAGCGGCAGGGGTCATATTCGAATTCGCGATATTTCGCGAATATTATTTCGAATATTCATCGAAAATTTGAAAATTCACAATTTTTTTCTTAAAAAATCGGCAAGGTATGATTTTCGTATTCGAATTTTTATTACAAATTTTTCAACTTACAACTATTAGACAAAGAAGATTATATTAGCTAAATTGCTCTATATTCGATTTTTTTCGAATATTCGCTATATTGCTTAGTTATTTCGAATATTCGTAATTTTCTAAAACAAGAATATATAGCAATATAGCGAATATTCGAAAAAATGACTATACAGCAGAATTCGCAAACACTACTCCTAAAGTCAAGTATATTCCAGCCTTCTTATTGGCCCACAAGCTAGAAGCAGGGAGGGATCATGTGTACTGCTAAAAAAAAAAATTCGAAGTACCTATATTCGCGATAAAAATTCGAAATTCGGATATTCGTGATCAACACTAGTGGGTGCAATACTGGGCGAAATCTCGTAGAAGCTCTGGGACTAGCCGGTTTGACGCACAACCCTTGCCTGGCGCATGTGCTGAATCAAAGCTGCTGCATAAAGTGCAGGCCGTCTGTGCGCGCTTTCGACGTTCTCACCCTGCTGCTGCTCGCCTGTCAGCGCTGCAGCGTAACTTCGGCTTTCCCGCTCACCGCCTCATATGCGACGTGCCCACAAGGTGGAACTCCACCTTGCACATGCAAGCCAGACTGTGCGAGCAGCAGCAGGCGATCGTGGAGTTTCAGCTACAGCACGCACGGGTGAATCGCACGGCGGAACAGCGTCACTTCACCACCAATGATTGGGCCTCCATGCGAGACCTGTGTTCCTTGTTGCGCTGTTTCGAGTACTCCACCAACACACCCAGTGCCGATAACGCAGGGGGTGTCATCACAGACAAGCGCAGCCGCCTGTCGACAGCCAATGTGGACAAGCTCACATTCATTAAAATGAACCAGGCATGGATCCCTCAGGACTTGTTCGTACCTTGTCCAGATGGTCATGTATACCGGCACTAACCAGCCATTGTTATATATTGCTCATGTTTGTATTTTTGGATATTTCACACTCTTTTGGAGTGTACCCTAATTAAAAAAAATTAAATTATAAAAAATATAAAATTAAATTAAAACCAAAAACCTGTGTTGGCTACCTCGTCCTCCTCCACCACCGTTTCCACCTACACCGTAGCGCTACATCCACCGCCTCTTTAAATTCCTACTCCATATGAAACTCCATCTCATAAATCAAATTTTTTTATTTTTTTATTTGTACATGTTTTGTTTTATATCATTTTACTTCTTTGTCATTTACATTTTCGGGTGAAATTCACCAATTTTTGGGTGTATAGTACCACTACTATACCTAGTAGGCCGGTTAAAAAAAAAAATAATTGTCATTAACATTTCCGGGTGAAATTCACCAATTTTGGTGTGTATAGTATCACTGCTATACCTAGTAGACCAGTAAAAAAAAAAAATTTAATTGTCTACTACATTTTCTGGTGAAATGAACAAATTTTGGGTGTATAGTACCACTGCTTTACCTAGTAGACAGGTTAAACAAAACAAAAATTGTCAGTTAAATTTTTTGCCGAAATTCACCAATTTTTGGGTGTAATATACCCCTCCTCTACCTAGTTGACAGCTTAATAAATTTCAATAATTTTTCTGTTAGATTCTTGGGACATTATTGTAACAGATTTCCTAGCACCCCGACCGGGTACCTCCGTTGATGGATGCTCCCAGTGCTTCCCGAGGACTCCAAGCACTCCGCTCTACACCAAAACCACCACAGGAGCCAGGAACAGCTCTTACAAGAGCTAGTAGTGATAGTCAGGGGAGTATAGCAAATCTTCAGCGTATAGCAATCCCCACACACATGAGACAAGGCTTTATGTTGAATGTAAAACAGCAACTCTTTAACCACCTCCGGACCGCCTAACGCAGATGTGCGGTCCGGAGGTGGCAGCCCTGTGCTCAACGACGCATATACGCGTCATCTCGCGAGGGCCGGGATTTCCTGTGAACGCGCGCACACAGGCGCGCGCGCTCACAGGAACGGAAGGTAAGCGAGTGGATCTCCAGCCTGCCAGCGGCGATCGCTCGCTGGCAGGCTGGAGATCCGAATTTTTTAACCCCTAACAGGTATATTAGACACTGTTTTCATAACAGCGTCTAATATACCTCCTACCTGGTCCTCTGGTGGTCCCTTTTGTTAGGATCGACCACCAGAGGACTCAGGTAGGTCAGTACAGTCTCACCAAACACCACACTACACTACACTACACCCCCCCCCGTCACTTATTAACCCCTTATAAACCCCTGATCACCCATGATCACCCCATATAAACTCCCTGATCACCCCCCTGTCATTGATCACCGCCCTGTCATTGATCACCCCCCTGTCAGGCTCCGTTCAGACGTCCGTATGATTTTTACGGATCCACGGATACATGGATCGGATCCCCAGAAAACATACGGATGTCTGAATGGAGCCTTACAGGGGGGTGATCAATGACAGGCGGGTGATCACCCATATACACTCCCTGATCACCCCCTGTCATTGATCACCCCCCTGTCATTGATCACTCCCCTGTAAGGCTCCATTCAGACGTCCGCATGATTTTTACGGATCCATGGATACATGGATCGGATCCGCAAAACACATGCGGACGTCTGAATGGAGCCTTACAGGGGGTGATCAATGACAGGCGGGTGATCACCCATATACACTCCCTGATCACCCCCCTGTCATTGATAACCCCCCTGTAAGGCTCCATTCAGACGTCTGCATGCGTTTTGTGGATCCGATCCATGTATCCATGGATCCGTAAAAAATCATGCGGATGTCTGAATGGAGCCTTACAGGGGGGGTGATCAGTGACAGGGGGGTGATCACCCTGATTACCCTGATCACCCCCTGTCATTGATAACCCCCCTGTAAGGCTCCATTCAGACGTCCACATGCGTTTTGTGGATCCGATCCATGTATCCATGGATCCGTAAAAAATCATGCGGATGTCTGAATGGAGCCTTACAGGGGGGGTGATCAGTGACAGGGGGGTGATCACCCTGATTACCCTGATCACCCCCTGTCATTGATAACCCCCCTGTAAGGCTCCATTCAGACGTCCACATGCATTCTGTGGATCCGATCCATGTATCCATGGATCCGTAAAAAATCATGCGGATGTCTGAATGGAGCCTTACAGGGGGGGTGATCAGTGACAGGGGGGTGATCACCCTGATCACCCCCTGTCATTGATAACCCCCCTGTAAGGCTCCATTCAGACGTCCGCATGCGTTTTGTGGATCCGATCCATGTATCCATGGATCCGTAAAAAATCATGCGGATGTCTGAATGGAGCCTTACAGGGGGGGTGATCAGTGACAGGGGGGTGATCACCCTGATTACCCTGATCACCCCCTGTCATTGATAACCCCCCTGTAAGGCTCCATTCAGACGTCCGCATGCGTTCTGTGGATCCGATCCATGTATCCATGGATCCGTAAAAAATCATGCGGATGTCTGAATGGAGCCTTACAGGGGGGGTGATCAGTGACAGGGGGGTGATTACCCTGATCACCCCCTGTCATTGATAACCCCCCTGTAAGGCTCCATTCAGACGTCCGCATGCGTTCTGTGGATCCGATCCATGTATCCATGGATCCGTAAAAAATCATGCGGATGTCTGAATGGAGCCTTACAGGGGGGGTGATCAGTGACAGGGGGGTGATCACCCTGATTACCCTGATCACCCCCTGTCATTGATAACCCCCTGTAAGGCTCCATTCAGACGTCCGCATGCGTTTTGTGGATCCGATCCATGTATCCATGGATCCGTAAAAAATCATGCGGATGTCTGAATGGAGCCTTACAGGGGGGGTGATCAGTGACAGGGGGGTGATTACCCTGATCACCCCCTGTCATTGATAACCCCCCTGTAAGGCTCCATTCAGACGTCCGCATGCGTTCTGTGGATCCGATCCATGTATCCATGGATCCGTAAAAAATCATGCGGATGTCTGAATGGAGCCTTACAGGGGGGGTGATCAGTGACAGGGGGGTGATCACCCTGATTACCCTGATCACCCCCTGTCATTGATAACCCCCCTGTAAGGCTCCATTCAGACGTCCGCATGCATTCTGTGGATCCGATCCATGTATCCATGGATCCGTAAAAAATCATGCGGATGTCTGAAAGGAGCCTTACAGGGGGGGTGATCAGTGACAGGGGGGTGATCACCCTGATTACCCTGATCACCCCCTGTCATTGATAACCCCCCTGTAAGGCTCCATTCAGACGTCCACATGCGTTTTGTGGATCCGATCCATGTATCCATGGATCCGTAAAAAATCATGCGGATGTCTGAATGGAGCCTTACAGGGGGGGTGATCAGTGACAGGGGGGTGATCACCCTGATTACCCTGATCACCCCCTGTCATTGATAACCCCCCTGTAAGGCTCCATTCAGACGTCCGCATGCGTTCTGTGGATCCGATCCATGTATCCATGGATCCGTAAAAAATCATGCGGATGTCTGAATGGAGCCTTACAGGGGGGGTGATCAGTGACAGGGGGGTGATCACCCTGATCACCCCCTGTCATTGATAACCCCCCTGTAAGGCTCCATTCAGACGTCCGCATGCATTTTGTGGATCCGATCCATGTATCCATGGATCCGTAAAAAATCATGCGGATGTCTGAATGGAGCCTTACAGGGGGGGTGATCAGTGACAGGGGGGTGATCACCCTAATTACCCTGATCACCCCCTGTCATTGATCACCCCCCTGTAAGGCTCCATTCAGACGTCCGCATGCATTCTGTGGATCCGATCCATGTATCCATGGATCCGTAAAAAATCATGCGGATGTCTGAATGGAGCCTTACAGGGGGGGTGATCAGTGACAGGGGGGTGATCACCCTGATTACCCTGATCACCCCCTGTCATTGATCACCCCCCTGTAAGGCTCCATTCAGACGTCCGCATGCGTTCTGTGGATCCGATCCATGTATCCATGGATCCGTAAAAAATCATGCGGATGTCTGAATGGAGCCTTACAGGGGGGGTGATCAGTGACAGGGGGGTGATTACCCTGATCACCCCCTGTCATTGATAACCCCCCTGTAAGGCTCCATTCAGACGTCCGCATGCGTTCTGTGGATCCGATCCATGTATCCATGGATCCGTAAAAAATCATGCGGATGTCTGAATGGAGCCTTACAGGGGGGGTGATCAGTGACAGGGGGGTGATCACCCTGATCACCCCCTGTCATTGATAACCCCCCTGTAAGGCTCCATTCAGACGTCCGCATGCGTTTTGTGGATCCGATCCATGTATCCATGGATCCGTAAAAAATCATGCGGATGTCTGAATGGAGCCTTACAGGGGGGATGATCAGTGACAGGGGGGTGATCACCCTGATTACCCTGGTCACCCCCTGTCATTGATAACCCCCCTGTAAGGCTCCATTCAGACGTCCGCATGCGTTTTGTGGATCCGATCCATGTATCCATGGATCCGTAAAAAATCATGCGGATGTCTGAATGGAGCCTTACAGGGGGGGTGATCAGTGACAGGGGGGTGATCACCCTGATTACCCTGATCACCCCCTGTCATTGATCACCCCCCTGTAAGGCTCCATTCAGACGTCCGCATGCGTTCTGTGGATCCGATCCATGTATCCATGGATCCGTAAAAAATCATGCGGATGTCTGAATGGAGCCTTACAGGGGGGGTGATCAGTGACAGGGGGGTGATCACCCTGATTACCCTGATCACCCCCTGTCATTGATAACCCCCCTGTAAGGCTCCATTCAGACGTCCACATGCGTTTTGTGGATCCGATCCATGAATCCATGGATCCGTAAAAAATCATGCGGATGTCTGAATGGAGCCTTACAGGGGGGGTGATCAGTGACAGGGGGGTGATCACCCTGATTACCCTGATCACCCCCTGTCATTGATAACCCCCCTGTAAGGCTCCATTCAGACGTCCGCATGCGTTCTGTGGATCCGATCCATGTATCCATGGATCCGTAAAAAATCATGCGGATGTCTGAATGGAGCCTTACAGGGGGGGTGATCAGTGACAGGGGGGTGATCACCCTGATTACCCTGATCACCCCCTGTCATTGATAACCCCCCTGTAAGGCTCCATTCAGACGTCCGCATGCGTTTTGTGGATCCGATCCATGTATCCATGGATCCGTAAAAAATCATGCGGATGTCTGAATGGAGCCTTACAGGGGGGGTGATCAGTGACAGGGGGGTGATTACCCTGATCACCCCCTGTCATTGATAACCCCCCTGTAAGGCTCCATTCAGACGTCCGCATGCGTTCTGTGGATCCGATCCATGTATCCATGGATCCGTAAAAAATCATGCGGATGTCTGAATGGAGCCTTACAGGGGGGGTGATCAGTGACAGGGGGGTGATCACCCTGATTACCCTGATCACCCCCTGTCATTGATAACCCCCCTGTAAGGCTCCATTCAGACGTCCGCATGCGTTTTGTGGATCCGATCCATGTATCCATGGATCCGTAAAAAATCATGCGGATGTCTGAATGGAGCCTTACAGGGGGGGTGATCAGTGACAGGGGGGTGATTACCCTGATCACCCCCTGTCATTGATAACCCCCCTGTAAGGCTCCATTCAGACGTCCGCATGCGTTCTGTGGATCCGATCCATGTATCCATGGATCCGTAAAAAATCATGCGGATGTCTGAATGGAGCCTTACAGGGGGGGTGATCAGTGACAGGGGGGTGATCACCCTGATCACCCCCTGTCATTGATAACCCCCCTGTAAGGCTCCATTCAGACGTCCGCATGCGTTTTGTGGATCCGATCCATGTATCCATGGATCCGTAAAAAATCATGCGGATGTCTGAATGGAGCCTTACAGGGGGGGTGATCAGTGACAGGGGGGTGATCACCCTGATTACCCTGATCACCCCCTGTCATTGATCACCCCCCTGTAAGGCTCCATTCAGACGTCCGCATGCATTCTGTGGATCCGATCCATGTATCCATGGATCCGTAAAAAATCATTCGGATGTCTGAATGGAGCCTTACAGGGGGGGTGATCAGTGACAGGGGGGTGATCACCCTGATTACCCTGATCACCCCCTGTCATTGATCACCCCCCTGTAAGGCTCCATTCAGACGTCCGCATGCGTTTTGTGGATCCGATCCATGTATCCATGGATCCGTAAAAAATCATGCGGATGTCTGAATGGAGCCTTACAGGGGGGGTGATCAATGACAGGGGGGTGATCAGGGAGTCTTTATGGGTGATCACCCCCCTGTCATTGATCACCCCCCCCTGGTAAGGCTCCATTCAGACATTTTTTTTGGCACAAGTTAGCGGAATTTTTTTGTTTGTTTTTGTTTTTGTTTTTTCTTACTAAGTCTCATATTCCACTAACTTGTGTCAAAAAATAAAATCTCACATGGACGCACCATACCCCTCACGGAATCCAAATGCGTAAACATTTTTAGACATTTATATTCCAGACTTCTTCTCACGCTTTAGGGCCCCTGAAAAGCCAGGGCAGTATAAATACCCCACATGTGACCCCATTTCGGAAAGAAGACACCCCAAGGTATTCCGTGAGGGGCATATTGAGTCCATGAAAGATTGAAATTTTTGTCCTAAGTTAGCGGAAAGTGAGACTTTGTGAGAAAAAAAATAAAAAATCAATATCCGCTAACTTATGCAAAAAAAAAATAAATTCTAGGAACTCGCCAGGCCCCTCATTGAATACCTTGGGGTGTCTTCTTTCCAAAGTGGGGTCACTTGTGGGGTATTTATACTGCCCTGGCTTTTTAGGGGCCCTAAAGCGTGAGAAGAAGTCTGGGATCCAAATGTCTAAAAATGCCCTCCTAAAAGGAATTTGGGCCCCTTTGCGCATCTAGGCTGCAAAAAAGTGTGACACATCTGGTATCGCCGTACTCAGGAGAAGTTGGGGAATGTGTTTTGGGGTGTCATTTTACATATACCCATGCTGGGTCAGAAAAATATCTTGGTCAAATGCCAACTTTGTATAAAAAAATGGGAAAAGTTGTCTTTTGCCAAGATATTTCTCTCACCCAGCATGGGTATATGTAAAATGACACCCCAAAACACATTCCCCAACTTCTCCTGAGTACGGCGATACCACATGTGTGACACTTTTTTGCAGCCAAAGGGGCACATATTCCAAAGTGCACCTTTCGGATTTCGCAGGCCATTTTTTACACATTTTGATTGCAAGGTACTTCTTACACATTTGGGCCCCTAAATTGCCAGGGCAGTATAACTACGCCACAAGTGACCCCGTTTTGGAAAGAAGACACCCCAAGGTATTCCGTGAGGGGCACGGCGAGTTCCTAGAATTTTTTATTTTTTGTCACAAGTTAGCGGAAAATGATGATTTTTCTTTTTTTTTCTTTTTTCCTTACAAAGTCTCATATTCCACTAACTTGCGACAAAAAATAAAAAATTCTAGGAACTCGCCATGCCCCTCACGGAATACCTTGGGGTGTCTTCTTTCCAAAATGGGGTCACTTGTGGCGTAGTTATACTGCCCTGGCAATTTAGGGGCCCAAATGTGTGAGAAGAACTTTGCAATCAAAATGTGTAAAAAATGCCCTGCAAAATCCGAAAGGTGCACTTTGGAATATGTGCCCCATTGCCCACCTTGGCAGCAAAAAAGTGTGACACATCTGGTATCGCCGTACTCAGGAGAAGTTGGGCAATGTGTTTTGGGGTGTCATTTTACATATACCCATGCTGGGTGAGAAAAATATCTTGGTCAAATGCCAACTTTGTATAAAAAAATGGGAAAAGTTGTCTTTTGCCAAGATATTTCTCTCACCCAGCATGGGTATATGTAAAATGACACCCCAAAACACATTCCCCAACTTCTCCTGAGTACGGCGATACTAGATGTGTGACACTTTTTTGATGCCAAGGTGGGCAAAGGGGCACATATTCCAAAGTGCACCTTTCGGATTTCACCGGTCATTTTTTTACAGATTTTGATTGCAAAGTACTTCTCACACATTTAGGCCCCTAAATTGCCAGGGCAGTATAACTACGCCCCAAGTGACCCCATTTTGGAAAGAAGACACCCCAAGGTATTCCGTGAGGGGCATGGCGAGTTCCTAGAATTTTTTATTTTTTGTCGCAAGTTAGTGGAATATGAGACTTTGTAAGGAAAAAAGAGAAAAAAAAAAAATCATCATTTTCCGCTAACTCGTGACAAAAAATAAAAAATTCTAGGAACTCGGCATGCCCCTCACGGAATACCTTGGGGTGTCTTCTTTCCAAAATGGGGTCACTTGTGGGGTAGTTATACTGCCCTGGCAATTTAGGGGCCCAAATGTGTGAGAAGTACCTTGCAATCAAAATGTGTAAAAAATGGCCTGCAAAATCTGAAAGGTGCACTTTGGAATATGTGCCCCTTTGCCCACCATGGCAGCAAAAAAGTGTGACACATCTGGTATCGCCGTACTCAGGAGAAGTTGGGGAATGTGTTTTGGGGTGTCATTTTACATATACCCATGCTGGGTGAGAGAAATATCTTGGCAAAAGACAACTTTTCCCATTTTTTTATACAAAGTTGGCATTTGACCAAGATATTTTTCTGACCCAGCATGGGTATATGTAAAATGACACCCCAAAACACATTCCCCAACTTCTCCTGAGTACGGCGATACCAGATGTGTCACACTTTTTTGCTGCCAAGGTGGGCAAAGGGGCACATATTCCAAAGTGCAAGTGCACCTTTTGGATTTCACCGGTCATTTTTTACACATTTTGATTGCAAAGTTCTTCTCACACATTTGGGCCCCTAAATTGCCAGGGCAGTATAACTACCCCACAAGTGACCCCATTTTGGAAAGAAGACACCCCAAGGTATTCCGTGAGGGGCATGGCAAGTTTTTATCTTGGCAAAAGACAACTTTTCCCATTTTTTTATACAAAGTTGGCATTTGACCAAGATATTTTTCTGACCCAGCATGGGTATATGTAAAATGACACCCCAAAACACATTCCCCAACTTCTCCTGAGTACGGCGATACCAGATGTGTCACACTTTTTTGCTGCCAAGGTGGGCAAAGGGGCACATATTCCAAAGTGCAAGTGCACCTTTTGGATTTCACCGGTCATTTTTTACACATTTTGATTGCAAAGTTCTTCTCACACATTTGGGCCCCTAAATTGCCAGGGCAGTATAACTACCCCACAAGTGACCCCATTTTGGAAAGAAGACACCCCAAGGTATTCCGTGAGGGGCATGGCAAGTTTTTATAATTTTTTATTTTTTGTCGCAAGTTAGTGGAATATGAGACTTTGTAAGAAAAAATAAAAAAAATAAAATCATCATCATTTTCCGCTAACTTGTGACAAAAAATAAAAAGTTCTATGAACTCACTATGCCCATCAGCGAATACCTTAGGGTGTCTACTTTCCGAAATGGGGTCATTTGTGGGGGTTTTCTACTGTTTGGGCATTGTAGAACCTCAGGAATCATGACAGGTGCTCAGAAAGTCAGAGCTGTTTCAAAAAGCGGAAATTCACATTTTTGTACCATAGTTTGTAAATGCTATAACTTTTACCCAAACCATTTTTTTTTCCCAAACATTTTTTTTTTATCAAAGACATGTAGAACAATACATTTGGCGAAAAATGTATATATGGATGTCGTTTTTTTTGCAAAATTTTACAGCTGAAAGTGAAAAATGTCATTTTTTTGCAAAAAAATCGTTACATTTCGATTAATCACAAAAAAAGTAAAAATGTCAGCAGCAATAAAATACCACCAAATGAAAGCTCCATTAGTGAGAAGAAAAGGAGGTAAAATTCATTTGGGTGGTAAGTTGCATGACCGAGCGATAAACGGTGAAAGGAGTGTAGTGCCGAAGTGTAAAAAGTGCTCTGGTCATGAAGGGGGTTTCACCTAGCGGGGCTGAAGTGGTTAATGGGTTATTTTCCAGCCTTTTATGCAGGTCTCCTAGCAAGGGACACTCCCCCTGGGGCCCTTGTAGAAGACTATGACAGTTTATATCTTAGCCAATCACATGCATTTACAGTATTGAAACCTTCTCAGCAATTGTACACAAAACCCCCCTTCCCTCTGTCTGTAACGCAATCAACAAGATACAATGAGCATTGTCTTTGACGCAATTAACTAACACACTGGCATTGTCTGAGTCACAATTAACTAACACACTGGCATTGTCTGAGACGCAATCAACAAAATACAATTACCAATAACACAAAGGCTACATTGGTGTTCTCTAGCTTGGAGCTGTAGGTACTTGGTGGGCAGAGACCAACTGCGCTCTCTGCCCAGATGCCAGCTCTTCCGCTGGGGTAGCCAGTAGGGAGTCATCCTCTGGACAAGAGGATAGGGGAAGGCAGAGGCCAACTGTGCTCTGCCCAGATGCCAGCTCTTCCGCTGGGATGGGGTCAGGGAATCCTGCCCCCAAGACCTTGTAGCGGATCAGCTGTGGAGAGGAGGGATCGCTTACCACCTCCTCCTCCTCCTGGCATTCCTGCGGGGTTGGTGGGGGATCCATACCGGCCATCCAGCATCCCGGTAGGCCTGGTGCAGAGACTGCGGTCCCATCTTCCCCATCGGAGTTAGGGGTGCTGTCCCCCTGTGGTTGGGGAGAGAGACCAATTGTCTCCTCTCCCTTCAAGGTACACTGCCACTGGGAAATGGAAACGATGCTCTCCTCTCCCTGCAAAACATACTGCCGCTGGGGAGCAGGACTAACTGTCCCTACTCCCTGAAACTCCAGCTGCGGTTAAGGATCTGGGCCGACTGCCCAGCATCCCTGTAGGGCCGGTGGAGAGATCTCGGTACTATCTCCACCTGCAATATGGGTTTCCCCCCAGGACCAGTCTATGAGGTCCCCTACCTCTGTAGCTGGCACTGAAGCAGTGGATACTTTAGTCGGGTCTTCCCAGCTGTAGGGTTGTAGGTCTGGGACGGCCACCCAGCTCTCTGGCAGTGTATCTTGGGACTGAATTGAGCTGAAGAAGTATTGGTAGTCCTGCTCCAGCTCCCACTCTTTGCCACTAGAGATGCCAGGTCTTGTCTCACCTCTCTCGCTGTAGCCCAATCATGCATAGCCTCCCTGTAGTCATAGATATCCCGGAACCGGGACTCTCCAGCATCTCCGAATTCAGGTTCTGCGAAGGCCTCAAAAAACAGACCAGGGCCATCATAATCCTCACCCTTGGGTCTGTCGTGCTCAGCCATCCAGGGGGAGTGCCGAATCACATCCCACCAGAGTGCCTGGTAGGCATTGTCTAGCCAACGCTCCTTCCATACCAGGCTCTCCAGTTCTGTCACCCACTCATCCAGGGCCTTCTCTCCCAGAAGGGGCATTCGCAGGGCCACTTGCATCCGCAACTGCTGCTCCTCACTGGGGAGACTCTCACCTCGCCGCCGCTGGGCATTTTCCAGGGCATCATACCAGACTTCCTTTCTGTCTGCATCCCTGTAGTCCACTGCTGCCTCCATCTCCTCCTCCTCATGGAACGCTGTCCGAAGACTAGTCGATTCCATCCTGCTGTATCCAGGGGCGCTGTACGGATACTAGCGTTTCCCTCAATTTTGTAAATCCACGAGCGGTGTCTCGGAGCTGCTTCTCCTCTCACTAGGACGCCATCCCACTGCTTGCCACCAATGTAACGGATCTCCTAGCACCCTGACCGGGTACCTCCGTTGATGAGTGCTCCCAGTGCTTCCCGAGGACTCCAAGCACTCCACTCTACACCAAAACCACCACAGGAGCCAGGAACAGCTCTTACAAGAGCTAGTAGTGATAGCCAGTGGAGTATAGCAAATCTTCAGCGTATAGCAATCCCCACACACATGAGACGAGGCTCTATGCTGAATGTAAAACAGCAACTCTTTAATGGGTTATTTTCCAGCCTATTATGCAGGTCTCCTAGCAAGGGACACTCCCCCTGGGGCCCTTGTAGAAGACTATGACAGTTTATATCTTAGCCAATCACATGCATTTACAGTATTGAAACCTTCCTAGCAATTGTACACAAAACCCCCTTCCCTCTCTCTGTAACGCAATCAACAAAATACAATGAGCATTGTCTTTGACGCAATTAACTAACACACTGGCATTGTCTGAGATGTAATTAACTAACACACTGGCATTGTCTGAGATGCAATCAACAAAATACAATTACCAATGACACAAAGGCTACAACCCACATAGAATCCTCCCCTCTGCCTGTGATATAATCATGGTACACCATGGTTAATATAATCATCACCGGCAGGAGAATAAACAATGTCCTCTGTCCTGGAGACAACCGAGTTGTAATTCAATTATCTCTCAGGACAGAGGGCAATCACCAATACACACAGAGAGACAATGGAACAGACCTCGCTACTCAACGTATAAAATGCCCCACCCTTTACAATACACATAGGCATTTAACATAGCACAAATTAGTTGTAAAAGTCTCTTGGGCCTGGCTGTACTCATGGCTTTTCTGTCCAAAACAGTTCCGCAGATTTAAGCTGTGTGGCCGGTCTGTCTTCTCCTTCAAAGTTAGTATGGGCCATAATCCTGGGGCAAGAGGCTGGCAACCAGGCCCCTGCAAAACTCAGTGGCGAGGTTGGTTTCGCCACAATTATACAATTTTAGACGTGAATAAACACCTGCTATGCAGAGGTGACAGGGAATAAAATGTTATATATTATTCAGTAATTAATGCGCGCCACATCCTTTCATTCAATGCTTAAACTTTGAAAAGTTTTCACACTTTTACGCTTTAATAATTTCTCCCATATTTCAACTCTATAATTTTAAATTTGAAAAAATGAATCCTCCCTTGGATGTGAATAAATTCAGGACCTGACCTGGGCAAGGTTAATAACAACTATATTTACAAATGCCTATGAGGGCAATAGAAACCTATATTGGCCCAAGTGCAAACTAATACTTCACTTTTATTATATTATTCATTAAAAAGTGTCACTGGTAAGTGTGATTCACATGTGATGGGACACAGACAAACAAACAGAATAACCTTCTAAGGTATTAAAAACACAGTCTACGGCCCACTGTGAGAGATGGTAAATATCACCGGTTGGAGGCGATGTGTATAATCGCTCGCTCCAAACAACATGAAAACTGCAAATTGTGCTGCCACGTCCCACAAGCACTGTTCCAACTACTTGCCAGCTGGAATTGTCAATTTATATTATCAAATATCAATAGTGGGAGACTAAAGCCTTCATCCCACTAGATGGATTGAGAGACTGTTTGACAGCCTACAGTTTACCAACACAAAATGCACTTATCATATGTGCGGCAGGCTGGAGTGTGTGGACTACTGATAATGCCAGTCAGGTGCCAGTGAACGGCCCAGCCCCTGTCTATTACTGACAGGGTGCGTTGTCACATCTGTAAATACTGATGCCTACTCAAGCTGGTTGTCAGCAAAAAACAACAGGTTTACAGGTTGTTGCCCTTTATTTGTGAGGGGGGATTTGTGGCATCAACCCTCTACACAGCTGGGAGTGCTCTTTAGCAACTGGCCATTAAATACAGACGATGGTAACACAGTGTTGCTAGCCCTGAATGTATTGATGTGAACTGTCTGGCATCACCAGCAGGCTGTACATTCAGGTGATCAACAGTGTTGCCATCGTCTGTATTTAATGGCCAGTTGCTAAAGAGCACTCCCAGCTGTGTAGAGAGTTGATGCCACAAATCCCCCCTCACAAATAAAGGGCAACAACCTGTAAACCTGTTGTTTTTTACTGACAACCGGCTTGAGTAGGCATCAGTATTTACAGACGTGACAACGCACCCTGTCAGTAATAGACAGGGGCTGGGCCCGTTCACTGGTACCTGACTGGCATTATCAGTAGTCCACACACTCCAGCCTGCTGCACATATGATAAGTGCATTTTGTGTTGGTAAACTGTAGGCTGTCAAACAGCCTCTCAATCCATCTAGTGGGATGAAGGCTTCAGTCTCCCACTATTGATATTTGATAATATAAATTGACAATTCCAGCTGGCAAGTAGTTGGAACAGTGCTTGTGGGACGTGGCAGCACAATTTGCTGTTTTCATGTTGTTTGGAGCGAGCGATTATAGACATCGCCTCCAACCGGTGATATTTACCATCTCTCACAGTGGGCCGTAGACTGTGTTTTTAATACCTTAGAAGGTTATTCTGTTTGTTTGTCTGTGTCCCATCACATGTGAATCACACTTACCAGTGACACTTTTTAATGAATAATATAATAAAAGTGAAGTATTAGTTTGCACTTGGGCCAAGATAGGTTTCTATTGCCCTCATAGCCATTTGTAAATATAGCCTTTCTATCAGTTATCACTATAACACACTGTTGTGTAAGGTGCCAGCAGAACACCCCGCCACTACTTCTGTGTTAGCATAAGACCATATTTCTTTTTAAAAAAACATCAAAGACACAGCTCCCCCAACATGTTTCGCCACAACTACTGCAAACACGAGCGCTTGCGCTTGTTCCGATTTGAAAATTAAAGGCGGGTTTACCTTCTGTATTGTCCAATACACTCCTCAGTGTATAATGGTAGTAACAAAGCGAATATGCTTTTGGGATTGAGGGCTTAGCTACATGGTGATCTTGGTTGAGCGACAACTATCATGCCAAAGGATCGCAGTGTAGCGGTGCTAGCAAAGAAATTAAAGGAGTCGCAGCCCAACTTGCACGTCTGCTGAGAAAAAAATCTAGGAGTGTTGTATTTTTTGTAATTCTGCATTTGTGGCACATACTGTATGCGAGTCACACTCTGACCCCATTAATTTCTATTCTAGCAGAGCTACATTTTGATTCCGCTGTGATTCTTGGGCTCAGCATCGCAGGACCAAGATCACCATGTAGCCCTAATATTCATCCACTCGTGCGGAACTAAAATCCACGTGGAAATGAACATGTAATGCAAATTTTACATCTACAGCAGGTCAATTCTTTCTGTGGATTTCCCTCTTTGCACTGAATAGGGTGGAATCCACAGCAAATCCATGTATATGCTGTTAAAGTCTGCTGGAGGTGCATTCACGAGGAAACCCGCCATATATCCGCAGACGCTAACGCAATACTGGAGACGTAGTGGAATATTTATTACATAAAGTGGGTCCCCACAAACGAAGGCTGCTGAGCCTATTACAAACTAATCCATAAATTTAGGACCTGACCTGGGCAAGGTTAATAACAACTATATTTACAAATGGCTATGAGGGCAATAGAAACCTATCTTGGCCCAAGTGCAAACTAATACTTCACTTTTATTATATTATTCATTAAAAAGTGTCACTGGTAAGTGTGATTCACATGTGATGGGACACAGACAAACAAACAGAATAACCTTCTAAGGTATTAAAAACACAGTCTACGGCCCACTGTGAGAGATGGTAAATATCACCGGTTGGAGGCGATGTGTATAATCGCTCGCTCCAAACAACATGAAAACAGCAAATTGTGCTGCCACGTCCCACAAGCACTGTTCCAACTACTTGCCAGCTGGAATTGTCAATTTATATTATCAAATATCAATAGTGGGAGACTAAAGCCTTCATCCCACTAGATGGATTGAGAGGCTGTTTGACAGCCTACAGTTTACCAACACAAAATGCACTTATCATATGTGCGGCAGGCTGGAGTGTGTGGACTACTGATAATTAGGGATGAGAGAACTCGAACTGTATAGTTCGGGTTCGTACCGAATTTTGGGGTGTCCGTGACACGGACCCGAACCCGGACATTTTCGTAAAAGTCCGGGTTCGGGTTCGGTGTTCGTCGCTTTCTTCGCGCTTTTGTGACGCTTTCTTGGCGCTTTTTGAAAGGCTGCAAAGCAGCCAATCAACAAGCATCATACTACTTGCCCCAAGAGGCCATCACAGCCATGCCTACTATTGGCATGGCTGTGATTGGCCAGAGCACCATGTGACCCAGCCTCTATATAAGCTGGAGTCACATAGCGCCGCCCGTCACTCTGCTCTGATTAGCGTAGGGAGAGGTTGCAGCTGCGACAGTAGGGAGAGATTAGGCAGATTAACTCCTCCAAAGGACTTGATTATTGATCGATCTGCAGCTGTGCATCATTGAGCTGCTGAAATTCAATTGCTCACTGTTTTTAGGCTGCCCAGACCGTTTGTCAGTCACTTTTTTCTGGGGTGATCGGCGGCCATTTTGTGTCTTGTGGTGCGCCAGCACAAGCTGCGACCAAGTGCATTTAACCCTCAATGGTGTGGTTGTTTTTTGGCTAAAGCCTACATCAGGGTGAAGCTGTCACACCAAGTGCATTTAACCAGCAATAGTCTGTTTATTTTTTGGCCATATACTACATCAGGGGCAAGCTGCGCCTGTCACCAAGTGCATTTAACCCTCAATGGTGTGGTTGTTTTTTGGCTAAAGCCTACATCAGGGTGAAGCTGTCACACCAAGTGCATTTAACCAGCAATAGTCTGTTCATTTTTTGGCCATATACTACATCAGGGGCAAGCTGCGCCAATCACCAAGTGCATTTAACCCTCAGTAGTGTGGTTGTTCAAGCTGTCA
Source organism: Bufo gargarizans (assembly GCF_014858855.1). Classification (NCBI taxonomy): domain Eukaryota; kingdom Metazoa; phylum Chordata; class Amphibia; order Anura; family Bufonidae; genus Bufo; species Bufo gargarizans. The sequence goes on from NW_025334109.1 coordinate 562,570, forward strand.
CACCAAGTGCATTTAACCAGCAATAGTGTGGTTATTTTTTGGCCATATCCCAGTCTAATTCTGTCAGTAAATCTATACCTGTCACCCAGCGCCTAAATACTAGGCCTCAAATTTATATCCCGCTAAATCTGTCGTTACTGGTGTACTGTTCTGGCTGGGCAAGTTATTTAGTGTCCGTCAAAGCACATTTTTTGTTCTGGGTTGAAATACAAATCCCAATTTAGCAATGTCCTAATTTAGTGGTTTCTGCAGTATCAGAGCTATTTTAAATCTATCCCTAAAAGGGTATACAGGTCCTTCTAAAAAAATTAGCATATTGTGATAAAGTTCATTATTTTCTGTAATGTACTGATAAACATTAGACTTTCATATATTTTAGATTCATTACACACCAACTGAAGTAGTTCAAGCCTTTTATTGTTTTAATATTAATGATTTTGGCATACAGCTCATGAAAACCCAAATTTCCCATCTAAAAAAATTTGCATATTTCATCCGACCAATAAAAGAAAAGTGTTTTTAATACAAAAAAAGTCAACCTTCAAATAATTATGTTCAGTTATGCACTCAATACTTGGTCGGGAATCATTTTGCAGAAATGACTGCTTCAATGCGGCGTGGCATGGAGGCAATCAGCCTGTGGCACTGCTGAGGCGTTATGGAGGCCCAGGATGCTTCGATAGCGGCCTTAAGCTCATCCAGAGTGTTGGGTCTTGCGTCTCTCAACTTTCTCTTCCCAATATCCTACAGATTCTCCATGGGGTTCAGGTCAGGAGAGTTGGCAGGCCAATTGAGCACAGTAATACCATGGTCAGTAAACCATTTACCAGTGGTTTTGGCACTGTGAGCAGGTGCCAGGTCGTGCTGAAAAATGAAATCTTCATCTCCATAAAGCTTTTCAGCAGATGGAAGCATGAAGTGCTCCAAAATCTCCTGATAGCTAGCTGCATTGACCCTGCCCTTGATAAAACAGAGTGGACCAACACCAGCAGAGGACATGGCACCCCAGACCATCACTGACTGTGGGTACTTGACACTGGACTTCAGGCATTTGGGCATTTCCCTCTCCCCAGTTTTCCTCCAGACTCTGGCACCTTGATTTCCTAATGACATGCAACAGTCCAGTGCTGCTTCTCTGTAGCCCAGGTCAGGCGCTTCTGCCGCTGTTTCTTGTTCAAAAGTGGCTTGACCTGGGGAATGCGGCACCTGTAGCCCATTTCCTGCACACGCCTGTACACGGTGGCTCTGGATGTTTCTACTCCAGACTCAGTCCACTGCTTCCGCAGGTCCCCCGAGGTCTGGAATCGGTCCTTCTCCACAATCTTCCTCAGGGTCCGGTCACCTCTTCTCGTTGTGCAGCGTTTTCTGCCACACTTTTTCCTTCCCACAGACTTCCCACTGAGGTGCCTTGATACAGCACTCTGGGAACAGCCTATTCGTTCAGAAATTTCTTTCTGTGTCTTACCCTCTTGCTTGAGGGTGTCAATGATGGCCTTCTGGACAGCAGTCAGGTCGGCAGTCTTACCCATGATTGCGGTTTTGAGTAATGAACCAGGCTGGGAGTTTTTAAAAGCCTCAGGAATCTTTTGCAGGTGTTTAGAGTTAATTAGTTGATTCAGATGATTAGGTTAATAGCTCGTTTAGAGAACCTTTTCATGATATGCTAATTTTTTTAGATAGGAATTTTGGGTTTTCATGAGCTGCATGCCAAAATCATCAATATTAAAACAATAAAAGACTTGAACTACTTCAGTTGGTGTGTAATGAATCTAAAATATATGAAAGTCTAATGTTTATCAGTACATTACAGAAAATAATGAACTTTATCACAATATGCTAATTTTTTGAGAATGACCTGTATAATATTCAAGGTGCACATAGGGTCATTCAGAATAACTTCACACACACGCTACTGTGCATTTCCAAGTCTAATTCTGTCAGTAAATCTATACCTGTCACCCAGTGCCTAAATACTAGGCCTCAAATTTATATTCCGCTAAATCTGTCGTTACTGGTGTACTGTTCTGGCTGGGCAAGTTATTTAGTGTCCGTCAAAGCACATTTTTTGTTCTGGGTTGAAATACAATTCCCAATTTAGCAATTTCCTAATTTAGTGGTTTCTGCTGTATCAGAGCTATTTTAAATCTATCCCTAAAAAGGTATATAATATTCAAGGTGCACATAGGGTCATTCAGAATAACTTCACACACACGCTACTGTGCATTTCCAAGTCTAATTCTGTCAGTAAATCTATACCTGTCACCCAGCGCCTAAATACTAGGCCTCAAATTTATATTCCGCTAAATCTGTCGTTACTGCTGTACTGTTCTGGCTGGGCAAGTTATTTAGTGTCCGTCAAAGCACATTTTTTGTTCTGGGTTGAAATACAATTCCCAATTTAGCAATTTCCTAATTTAGTGGTTTCTGCTGTATCAGGCCTACTTTAAATACATCCCTAAAAGGGTATATAATATTCAAGGTGCACATAGGGTCATTCAGAATAACTTCACACACACGATACTGTGCATTTCCAAGTCTAATTCCGTCAGTAAATCTATACCTGTCATCCAGCGCCTAAATACTAGGCCTCAAATTTATATCCCGCTAAATCTGTCGTTACTGGTGTACTGTTCTGGCTGGGCAAGTTATTTAGTGTCCGTCAAAGCACATTTTTTGTTCTGGGTTGAAATACAATTCCCAATTTAGCAATTTCGTAATTTAGTGGTTTCTGCTGTATCAGAGCTATTTTAAATCTATCCCTAAAAGGGTATATAATATTCAAGGTGCACATAGGGTCATTCAGAATAACTTCACACACACGCTACTGTGCATTTCCAAGTCTAATTCTGTCAGTAAATCTATACCTGTCACCCAGCGCCTAAATACTAGGCCTCAAATTTATATTCAGCTGAATTTGAATACAATACATTGGGCCAAATAATATTTTTGTTGTTGTGGTGAACGATAACAATGAGGAAAACATCTAGTAAGGGACGCGGAGGTGGACATGGTCGTGGTGGTGTTAGTGGACCCACTGGTGCTGGGAGAGGACGTGGCCGTTCTGCCACATCCACACGTCCTAGTGTACCAACTACCTCAGGTCCCAGTAGCTGCCAGAATTTACAGCGATATATGGTGGGGCCCAATGCCGTTCTAAGGATGGTAAGGCCTGAGCAGGTACAGGCATTAGTCAATTGGGTGGCCGACAGTGGATCCAGCACGTTCACATTATCTCCCACCCAGTCTTCTGCAGAAAGCGCACAGATGGCGCCTGAAAACCAAGCCCATCAGTCTGTCACATCACCCCAATGCATATCAGGGAAACTGTCTGAGCCTCAAGTTATGCAGCAGTCTCTTATGCTGTTTGAAGACTCTGCTGGCAGGGTTTCCCAAGGGCATCCACCTAGCCCTTCCCCAGCGGTGGAAGACAGAGACTGCACTGACGCACAACCACTTATGCTACCTCTTCTGCTGCTGCCGCCTCGGCCTCTTCCTCCGCCTCTGGAGGAACGTTGGCACCTGCCACCCAGCAAATAGGGGATGTACCACCAATACCACCACCACCTCCGTCACCAAGCGTCTCAACCATGTCACACGGCAGTGTTCAGCTCTCCATCTCACAAACATTTGAGAGAAAGCATAAATTCCCACCTAGCCACCCTCGATCCCTGGCCCTGAATGCCAGTATTTCTAAACTACTGGCCTATGAAATGCTGTCATTTAGGCTGGTGGACACAGACAGCTTCAAACAGCTCATGTCGCTTGGTTGTCCCACAGTATGTTGTTCCTAGCCGACACTACTTCTCCAAGAGAGCCGTGCCTTCCCTGCACAACCAAGTATCCGATAAAATCAAGTGTGCACTGCGCAACGCCATCTGTGGCAAGGTCCACCTAACCACAGATACGTGGACCAGTAAGCACGGCCAGGGACACTATATCTCCCTAACTGCACACTGGGTAAATGTAGTGGCAGCTGGGCCCCAGGCAGAGAGCTGTTTGGCGCACGTCCTTCCGCCGCCAAGGATCGCAGGGCAACATTCTTTGCCTCCTGTTGCCACCTCCTCCTTCTCGGCTTCCTCCTCCTCTTCTTCCACCTGCTCATCCAGTCAGCCACACACCTTCACCACCAACTTCAGCACAGCCCGGGGTAAACGTCAGCAGGCCATTCTGAAACTCATATGTTTGGGGGACAGGCCCCACACCGCACAGGAGTTGTGGCGGGGTATAGAACTACAGACCGACGAGTGGTTGCTGCCGGTGAGCCTCAAGCCCGGCCTGGTGGTGTGCGATAATGGGCGAAATCTCGTTGCAGCTCTGGGACTAGCCGGTTTGACGCACATCCTTTGCCTGGTGCATGTGCTGAATTTGGTGGTGCAGAAGTTCATTCACAACTACCCCAACATGTCAGAGCTGCTGCATAAAGTGCGGGCCGTCTGTTCGCGCTTCCGGCGTTCACATCCTGCCGCTGCTCGCCTGTCTGCGCTACAGCGTAACTTCGGCCTTCCCGCTCACCGCCTCATATGCGACGTGCCCACCAGGTGGAACTCCACCTTGCACATGCTGGACAGACTGTGCGAGCAGCAGCAGGCCATAGTGGAGTTTCAGCTGCAGCACGCACGGGTCAGTCGCACTGCGGAACAGCACCACTTCACCACCAATGACTGGGCCTCCATGCGAGACCTGTGTGCCCTGTTGCGCTGTTTCGAGTACTCCACCAGCATGGCCAGTGTCGATGACGCCGTTATCAGCGTTACAATACCACTTCTATGTCTCCTTGAGAAAACACTTAGGGCGATGATGGAAGAGGAGGTGGCCCAGGAGGAGGAGGAGGAGGAGGAGGAGGAGGAAGAGGGGTCATTTTTAGCACTTTCAGGCCAGTCTTTTCGAAGTGACTCAGAGGGAGGTTTTTTGCAACAGCAGAGGCCAGGTACAAATGTGGCCAGCCAGGGCCCACTACTGGAGGACGAGGAGGACGAGGAGGACGAGGAGGTGGAGGAGGATGAGGATAAAGCATGGTCACAGCGGGGTGGCACCCAACGCAGCTCGGGCCCATCACTGGTGCGTGGCTGGGGGGAAAGGCAGGACGATGACGATATGCCTCCCACAGAGGACAGCTTGTCCTTACCCCTGGGCAGCCTGGCACACATGAGCGACTACATGCTGCAGTGCCTGCGTAACGACAGCAGAGTTGCCCACATTTTAACGTGTGCGGACTACTGGGTTGCCACCCTGCTGGATCCACGGTACAAAGACAATGTGCCCACCTTACTTCCTGCACTGGAACGTGATAGGAAGATGCGCGAGTACAAGCGCACGTTGGTAGACTCGCTACTGAGAGCATTCCCAAATGTCACAGGGGAACAAGTGGAAGGCCAAGGCAGAGGAGGAGCAAGAGGTCGCCAAGGCAGCTGTGTCACGGCCAGCTCCTCTGAGGGCAGGGTTAGCATGGCAGAGATGTGGAAAAGTTTTGTCAACACGCCACAGCTAACTGCACCACCACCTGATACGCAACGTGTTAGCAGGAGGCAACATTTCACTAACATGGTGGAACAGTACGTGTGCACACCCCTCCACGTACTGACTGATGGTTTTGCCCCATTCAACTTCTGGGTCTCTAAATTGTCCACGTGGCCAGAGCTAGCCTTTTATGCCTTGGAGGTGCTGGCCTGCCCGGCGGCCAGCATTTTGTTTGAACGTGTATTCAGCACGGCAGGGGGCGTCATTACAGACAAACGCAGCCGTCTGTCTACAGCCAATGTGGACAAGCTGACGTTCATAAAAATGAACCAGGCATGGATCCACAGGACCTGTCCGTCCCTTGTCCAGATTAGACATTAACTACCTCCCCTTAACCATATATTATTTTACTCCAGGGCACTTCCTCATTCAATCCTATTTTTATTTTCATTTTACCATTATATTGCGAGGCTACCCAAAGTTGAATGAACCTCTCCTCTGTCTGGGTGCCGGGGCCTAAATATATGCCAATGGACTGTTCCAATGTTGGGTGACGTGAAGCCTGATTCTCTGCTATGACATGCAGACTAATTCTCTGCTGACATGAAGCCAGATCCTCTGTTACGGGACCTCTCTCCTCTGCCTGGGTGCTGGGCCTAAATATATGACAATGGACTGTTGCAGTGGTGGCTGACGTGAAGCCTGATTTTCTTCTATGACATGCAGACTAATTCTCTGCTGACATGAAGCCAGATTCTCTGTTACGGGACCTCTCTCCTCTGCCTGGGTGCTGGGCCTAAATTTATGAAAATGGACTGTTGCATTGGTGGCTGACTTGAAGCCTGATTCTCTGCTATGATATAAAGACTGATTCTCTGCTGACATGAAGCCAGATTCTCTGTTACGGGACCTCTCTCCTCTGCCTGGGTGCTGGGCCTAAATATCTGATAATGGACTGTTGCATTGGTGGCTGACGTGAAGCCTGATTCTCTGCTCTGATATGAAGACTGATTCTCTGCTGACATGAAGCCAGATTGTCTGTTACGGGACCTCTCTCCTCTGCCTGGGTGCTGGACCTAAATTTATGAAAATGGACTGTTGCAGTGGTGGCTGACGTGAACCCTGATTCTCTGCTATGACATGCAGACTGATTCTCTGCTGACATGAAGACAGATTCTCTGTTATGGGACCTCTCTCCTCTGCCTGGGTGCTGGGCCTAAATTTATGAAAATGGACTGTTGCCAGTGGCGTACCGCCCATAGAGGCAGACCACGCCACTGCTATGGGGCCCGCAGCACTGGGGGGCCCGAAGCGCAGAGAAGGCCCCGCCCACACTATTTGGCCACGCCCACTCATGGCAGCCTATAGCGCTATGCGGCTGCTCTGCTTTTATGAGACAACTATTCTTCCGCAATCGCAAATTGGAATCAGACAGGATCAAACCAGCCTGCAACCAGCCTGGCCAATCAGCACAAGGCAATTCTGTTGAAGCCGCTGCTGATTGGCCAGTGGCAGTGTGCGCAAGGGAGGTGGGAGAATTGGTTCGCCGTCGGCCGTCGCCAGTGTGCCTGAGAGGAGACGAAGAAGGAAGAAGCACCCTGTCCCTGGCTGGCCTGAAGAACCATTCATCCGTCCTGACTCCTGCCTGAAGGGTGCCGTGTCAATGCCTGGCTCTGGCTGCCTGAGACGAGTGAGACAGAGAGAGAGAGCAGACTGACACTCAGCACTGCAGAGACTAGGTATGATCGAGTCGATGTCTTGATAATGTCAGATACTAAGATTTGACCTGACAGCCTGACACTCAGGTTAGGCAGCAAGAGAGAAGAGGGGTGGGGAGGGAGGGGGACAGCCAGGACAGGGTACCACTCTAGTGAGTCCTGTTTGTCCTCTATGAGCCCCAAAATGCCCATGAGGGAGAAGTAGGAACAAAGCGCACTGTCCTGAGATTTTTTGGGGGGCATTAGGGGTTGGGGGGGGGGCTCATAGAGGACAGTGTGCTTTCCTCCTACACCTACCTACTCCTTCCTAACAACCCCCCCCCCCCCCCCGGGCATTTTGGATGGATATTAACCCCTCTAACTCCTTGCTGCTAATGCTGAATGTGCACACTCAGCATCAGCAGCAAAGAGTTAAAGGGGTTTAAAAGAGTTAAGGAGTTTAAAGAGTTAAGTTTTAAGGAGTTAAAGGGGTAAAAATACATGTAAGGCTACTTTCACACTTGCGCTTAATCGGATCCGTTCTGAACGGATCCGATCATATTAATGCAGACGGAGGCCCCGTTCAGTACGGATCCGTCTGCATTAATAACTTAGAAAAATTTCTAAGTGCGAGAGTAGCCTGAGCGGATCCGTTCAGACTTTCAATGTAAAGTCAATGGGGGACGGATCCGCTTGAAGATTGAGCCATATGGTGTCATCTTCAAGCGGATCCGTTCCCATTGACTTACATTGTAAGTCTGGACGGATCCGCACGGCCAGGCGGACACCCGAACGCTGCAAGCAGCTTTCAGCTGTCCGCCTGGCCGTGCGGAGGCGAGTGGAGCGGAGGCTGAACGCCGCCAGACTGATGCAGTCTGAGCGGATCCGCATCCATTCAGACTGCATCAGGGCTGGACGGAGGCGTTCTGCTCCGCTCGTGAGCTCCTTCAAACGGAGCTCACGAGCGGACCGACGAACGCTAGTGTGAAAGTAGCCTTAATTTTACACGTTACTGCAACAAAGTTGGTTAATAATAAAATAAAAATGTTTATCCCTAACAGTTTCAGTAGGTCATGTATAAATGTATTTACTGGGGGTGTGGCATAAGAGGAGCCAGGTCAGGAAGTGGGAGGGGCAATGGTGGGTAGTGGGCGGGGTTAAGGGGCCCAATTCAGATTTTTGCTATGGGGCCCAGTGATTTCTATGTACGCCCCTGACTGTTGCAGTGGTGGGTGACGTGAAGCCTAATTCTCTGCTATGATATGAAGACTGATTCTCTGCTGACATGAAGCCAGATTGTCAGCAGAGGGACCTCTCTCCTCTGCCTGGGTGCTGGGCCTAAATTTATGAAAATGGACTGTTGCAGTGGTGGGTGACGTGAAGCCTGATTCTCTGCTAGGACATGCAGACTGATTCTCTGCTGACATGAAGCCAGATCCTCTGTTACGGGACATCTCTCCTCTGCCTGGGTGCTGGGCCTAAATTTATGAAAATGGACTGTTGCAGTGGTGGCTGACGTGAAGCCTGATTCTCTGCTATGATATGAAGACTGATTCTCTGCTGACATGAAGCCAGATTGTCTGTTACGGGACCTCTCTCCTCTGCCTGGGTGCTGGGCCTAAATATCTGACAATGGACTGTTGCATTGGTGGCTGACGTGAAGCCTGATTCTCTGCTATGACATGCAGACTGATTCTCTGCTGACATGAAGACAGATTCTCTGTTACGGGACCTCTGTCCTCTGCCTGGGTGCTGGGCCTAAATATCTGACAATGGACTGTTGCAGTGGTGGCTGACGTGAAGCCTGATTCTCTGCTAGGACATGCAGACTGATTCTCTGCTGACATGAAGCCAGATTCTCTGTTACGGGACCTCTCTCCTCTGCCTGGGTGCTGGGCCTAAATTTATGAAAATGGACTGTTGCAGTGGTGGGTGACGTGAAGCCTGATTCTCTGCTATGATATGAAGACTGATTCTCTGCTGACATGAAGCCAGATTGTCTGTTACGGAACCTCTCTCCTCTGCCTGGGTGCTGGGCCTAAATTTATGACAATGGACTGTTACAGTGGTGGCTGACGTGAAGCCTGATTCTCTGCTATGAAATGCAGACTGATTCTCTGCTGACATGAAGCCAGAATCTCTGTTAAGGGACCTCTCTCCTCTGCCTGGGTGCCTGGGACTAAATATCTGAGAATGGACTGTTCCAGTGGTGGGTGACGTGAAGCCAGATTCTCTGCTATGGGACCTCTCTCCAATTGATTTTGGTTAATTTTTATTTATTTAATTTTTATTTTAATTAATTTCCCTATCCACATTTGTTTGCAGGGGATTTACCTACATGTTGCTGCCTTTTGAAGCCCTCTAGCCCTTTCCTGGGCTGTTTTACAGCCTTTTTAGTGCCGAAAAGTTCGGGTCCCCATTGACTTCAATGGGGTTCGGGTTCGGGACGAAGTTGGGATCGGGTTCGGATCCCGAACCCGAACATTTTCGGGAAGTTCGGCCGAACTTCTCGAACCCGAACATCCAGGTGTCCGCTCAACTCTACTGATAATGCCAGTCAGGTACCAGTGAACGGGCCCAGCCCCTGTCTATTACTGACAGGGTGCGTTGTCACGTCTGTAAATACTGATGCCTACTCAAGCTGGTTGTCAGCAAAAAACAACAGGTTTACAGGTTGTTGCCTTTACTTGTGAGTGGGGAATTCGTGGCATCAACCCTCTACACAGCTGGGAGTGCTCTTTAGCAACTGGCCATTAAATACAGACGATGGCAACACTGTTGATCACCTGAATGTACAGCCTGCTGGTGATGCCAGACAGTTCACATCAAAACATTCAGGGCTAGCAACACCGTTATCCGCCTTAAGGTGCAGCCTGCTTATAGTGCCAGGCAGGTGCTGGTAGTACATGTGGGACTGGCAAAACTACTGTCCTCCTAAGTGTGTGGCCTGTTGTTGGTGCCAAACAGGTCACAATATAACATCCGGACTGCTATTACTCTCTAACAGTGGGCAACATGGCTGCTAATTAAAACCTAAATCTGCCCCCCGACATGTTTCACCAGTATCTCTGGCTTCCTCAGGGGTAACGGGCAGCAATGAATGGAAACCAATACCGGAAGTCTACACAGTGTCCCAGTGATTGACAAGTGCTACAGCCCTATCAGTGATAGGGCGGAACCTGCCGTCGACCAATCGCCGTGACAGAGGAGGCTGACATCATCACTCTGTGCCAGCCTTCTCTGTCACCTCCCACTTGACGTCATCGCGGCGTCATCAGCCCTCAGCGCGCATGCGCCGGCACTCCGACATCGGCCTTCCGGCAGGGCAACTCATTGCGCATGCGCTGCGCAATGGATGGCTGCGCACCGACTCTGAACAGGACGGATAACACAGCGGAAACCTAGGAACCAGGTCTGGTCTCACACCAAGAAAGGGGAGATGAATTGACTGTCATTATGGGAGAGTGCAACTGAGATGACAGGTGTCATTGCGGCTGCTGAATATTCACATGAAGCCATGCTGGTGGTTAATATTGATGACACCCTATTAGTCAGGAGGAAATCTTTTTGGGGTGCTACTACATTATAGAACGGGGCAGAAAAGACCACCGTATTGCCTGACATGCGCTCAAAAGCGTATGTTTATGTTCATCAAATAGCATGGCAACAGTTACTTGCAATTGAACAGTAGATGCATCTTATCAATCCTGAACAACGTGTAATTCATTATTTGACAGTAGAACATTCTACATATGTGGAGTGATAATCCACATCATTATTGGGATTTCCAAGTACTTATTTTAATGCAAATTATTTAATCCGGTAAGGAGGATCCAAAACTATTATTCTGACACTGTGTCTATGCATGAATATGGATTCTACTGACACTCCAACCACTGCATTAGTGGATGGATGGAACATTCGAATAACTGATCAATTCCAAAAATGTACCTCCCAATTTATAAAAAAGCAGTGAAGGCGAACCCTTCATTAAGTCCCTTTGGGTTCAGACTATCAAGGCGATAAATCCACCTGGTTTCTTCTTGTAGAAGAATAACATCCAGGTCGCCTTTTCTTGCCCCTAAAGTTTCTTTACAGATGCCCCAAAACTTCAAAACACTATGGTCTCCCCCATGATGACTTCTGACTAGAGTTGAGCGAACACCTGGATGTTCGGGTTCGAGAAGTTCGGCCGAACTTCCCGGAAATGTTCGGGTTCGGGATCCGAACCCCACCCGAACTTCGTCCCGAACCCGAACCCCATTGAAGTCAATGGGGACCCAAACTTTTTGTCACTAAAAATGCTGTAAAACAGCCCAGGAAAGGGCTAGAGGGCTGCAAAAGGCAGCAACATGTAGGTAAATCCCCTGCAAACAAATGTGGATAGGGAAATGAATAAAAATAAAAATAAAATAAATAAAAATTAACCAATATCAATTTGAGAGAGGTCCCATAGCAGAGAATCATGCTTCACGTCACCCACCACTGTCACAGTCCATTGTCATATATTTAGGCCCCGGCACCCAGGCAGAGGAGAGAGGTCCCGTAACAGAGAATCTGGCTTCATGTCAGCAGAGAATCAGTCTTCATATCATAGCAGAGAATCATGCTTCACGTCACCCAACACTGGTACAGTCCATTGTCAGATATTTAGGCACAGGCACACAGGCAGAGGAGAGAGGTCCCGTAACAGAGAATCTGGCTTCATGTCAGCAGAGAATCAGTCTGCATGTCATAGCAGAGAATCAGGCTTCATGTCACCCACCACTCTAACAGTCCATTGTCATATATTTAGGCCCCGGCACCCAGGCAGAGGAGAGAGGTCCCGTAACAGAGAATCTGGCTTCATGTCAGCAGAGAATCAGTCTGCATGTCATAGCAGAGAATCATGCTTCACGTCAGCCACCACTGTAACAGTCCATTGTCATAAATTTAGGCCCCGGCACCCAGGCAGAGGAGAGAGGTCCCGTAACAGAGAATCTGGCTTCATGTCAGCAGAGAATCAGTCTTCATATCATATCAGAGAATCATGCTTCACGTCAGCCACCACTGTAACAGTCCATTGTCATATATTTAGGCCCCGACACCCAGGCAGAGGAGAGAGGTCCCGTAACAGAGAATCTGGCTTCATGTCAGCAGAGAATCAGTCTGCATGTCATAGCAGAGAATCAGGCTTCACGTCAGCCACCACTGTAACAGTCCATTGTCAGATATTAAGGCCCCGGCACCCAGACAGAGGAGAGGTTCATTCAACTTTGTGTTGCCTCGCAATATAATGGTAAAATGAAAATAAAAATAGTATTGAATGAGGAAGTGCCCTGGAGTACAATAATATATGGTTAAGGGGAGGTAGTTAATGTCTAATCTGCACAAGGGATGGACAGGTCCTGAGGGATCCATGCCTGGTTCATTTTTGTGAACGTCAGCTTGTCCACATTGGCTGTAGACAGGCGGCTGCGTTTGTCTGTAATGACGCCCCCTGCCGTGCTAAATACACGTTCAGACAAAATGCTGGCCGCCGGGCAGTCCAGCACCTCCAAGGCATAAAAGGCTAGCTCTGGCCACGTGGACAATTTAGAGACCCAGAAGTTGAATGGGGCCGAACCATCAGTCAGTACGTGGAGGGGTGTGCACACGTACTGTTCCACCATGTTAGTGAAATGTTGCCTCCTGCTAACACGTTGCGTATCAGGTGGTGGCGCAGTTAGCTGTGGCGTGTTGACAAAACTTTTCCACATCTCTGCCATGCTAACCCTGCCCTCAGAGGAGCTGGCCGTGGCACAGCTGCCTTGGCGACCTCTTGCTCCTTCTCTGCCTTGGCCTTGGGCTTCCACTTGTTCCCCTGTGACATTTGGGAATGCTCTCAGTAGCGCGTCTACCAACGTGCGCTTGTACTCGCGCATCTTCCTATCACGCTCCAGTGCAGGAGAAAGGTGGGCACATTGTCTTTGTACCGTGGATCCTACAGGGTGGCAACCCAGTAGTCTGCACACGTTAAAATGTGGGCAACTCTGCTGTCGTTGCGCAGGCACTGCAGCATGTAGTCGCTCATGTGTGCCAGGCTGCCCAGGGGTAAGGACAAGCTGTCCTCTGTGGGAGGCGTATCGTCGTCGTCCTGCATTCCCCCCAGCCACGCACCAGTGATGGGCCCGAGCTGCGTTGGGTGCCACCCCGCTGTGACCATGCTTCATCCTCATCCACCTCCTCCTCATCCTCGTCCTCCTCGTCCTCCAGTAGTGGGCCCTGGCTGGCCACATTTGTACCTGGCCTCTGCTGTTGCAAAAAACCTCACTTTAAAGAGACTGTTCTTAAAGTGCTAAAAATGACCCCTCTTCCTCCTCCTCCTCCTCCTCCTGGGCCACCTCCTCTTCCATCATCGCCCTAAGTGTTTTCTCAAGGAGACATAGAAGTGGTATTGTAACGCTGATAATGGCATCATCGCCACTGGCCATGTTGGTGAAGTACTCGAAACAGCGCAACAGGGCACACAGGTCTCGCATGGAGGCCCAGTCATTAGTGGTGAAGTGGTGCTGTTCCACAGTGCGACTGACCCGTGCGTGCTGCAGCTTAAACTCCACTATGGCCTGCTGCTGCTTGCACAGTATGTCCAGCATGTGCAAGGTGGAGTTCCACCTGGTGGGCACGTCGCATATGAGGCGGTGAGCGGGAAGGCCGAAGTTACGTTGTAGCGCAGACAGGCGAGCAGCGGCAAGATGTGAACACCGGAAGCGTGAACAGACGGCCCACACTTTATGCAGCAGCTCTGACATGTCGGGGTAGTTGTGAATGAACTTCTGCACCACCAAATTCAGCACATGCGCCAAGCAAGGGATGTGCGTCAAACCGTCTAGTCCCAGAGCTGCAACGAGATTTCGCCCATTATCGCACACCACCAGGCCGGGCTTGAGGCTCACCGGCAGCAACCTCTCATTGGTCTGTTGTTCTATACCCCGCCACAACTCCTGTGCGGTGTGGGGCCTGTCCCCCAAACATATGAGTTTCAGAATGGCCTGCTGACGTTTACCCCGGGCTGTGCTGAAGTCGGTGGTAAAGGTGTGTGGCTGACTGGATGAGCAGGTGGAAGAAGAGAAGAGGAAGCTGAGTAGGAGGAGGTGGCAACAGGAGGCAAAGAATGTTGCCCTGCGATCCTTGGCGGCGGAAGAACGTGCGCCAAACAGCTCTCCACCTGGGGCCCAGCCGCCACTACATTTACCCAGTGTGCAGTTAGGGAGATATAGCGTCCCTGGCCGTGCTTACTCGTTCACGTATCTGTGGTTAGGTGGACCTTGCCACAGATGGCGTTGCGCAGTGCACACTTGATTTTATCGGCTACTTGGTTGTGCAGGGAAGGCACGGCTCTCTTGGAGAAGTAGTGCCGGCTGGGAACAACATACTGTGGGACAGCAAGCGACATGAGCTTTTTGAATCTGTCTGTGTCCACCAGCCTAAATGACAGCATTTCATAGGCCAGTAGTTTAGAAATGCTGGCATTCAGGGCCAGGGATCGAGGGTGGCTAGGTGGGAATTTACGCTTTCTCTCAAATGTTTGTGAGATGGAGAGCTGAACGCTGCCTTGTTTTTAAGGTGTTTACTCCACTGCAGTTCATGCTTTGCATGCAGATGCCTGGTCATGCAGGTTGTGCTAAGGTTCAGAACGTTAATGCCTCGCTTCAGGCTCTGATGGCACAGCGTGCAAACCACTCGGGTCTTGTCGTCAGCACATTGTTTGAAGAAGTGCCATGCCAGGGAACTCCATGAAGCTGCCTTTGAAGTGCTCGGTCCCAGATGGCGGCGGTCAGCAGCAGGCGGAGTCTCTTGGCGGCGGGTGTTCTGCTTTTGCCCACTGCTGAGACCGAGTGGTTGGCTCGGTCTCACCACTGCCTCTTCCTCCGAACTGTGAAAGTCAGTGGCACGACCTTCATTCCATGTGGGGTCTAGAACCTCATCGTCCCCTGCATCGTCTTCCACCCAGTCTTGATCCCTGACCTCCTGTTCCGTCTGCACACTGCAGAAAGACGCAGCAGTTGGCACCTGTGTTTCGTCATCATCAAAAACGTGCTGAGGTGGTATTCCCATGTCCTCATCATCAGGAAACATAAGTGGTTGTGCGTCAGTGCATTCTATGTCTTCCACCGCTGGGGGTGGATGCCCTTGGGAAACCCTGCCAGCCGAGTCTTCAAACAGCATAAGAGACTGCTGCATAACTTGAGGCTCAGACAGTTTCTCTGGTATGCATGGGGGTGATGTGACAGACTGATGGGCTTGGTTTTCAGGCGCCATCTGTGCGCTTACTGCAGAAGACTGGGTGGGAGATAATGTGAACGTGCTGGATCCACTGTCGGCCACCCAAATGACTAATGCCTATACCTGCTCAGGCCTTACCATCCTTAGAACGGCATTGGGCCCCTGCAAATATCGCTGTAAATTCTGGCGGCTACTGGGATCTGAGGTAGTTGGTACACTAGGACGTGTGGCTGTGGCAGAACGGCCACGTCCTCTCCCAGCACCAGAGGGTGCACTAACACCACCACGACCATGTCCGCGTCTGCGTCCTTTACTAGATGTTTTCCTCATTGTTATCGTTCACCACAACAACAAAAATATTATTTGGCCCAATGTATTGAATTCAAATTCAGGCCTTTTTTTACAGACACCTTACACTATCTGGCTATCTATTTAGGTACCGTATTACACTAATACAGGCACAACAGTAACCACAGATTTAGCTGAATATAAATTTGAGGCCTAGTATTTAGGCGCTGGATGACAGGTATACGTTTACGGACAGAATTAGACAGGTATATGCACAGTAGTAGCCTGTGTGTGAAGTTATTGAGAATGACCCAATCAGCACCTTGAATCTAATATACCCTTTTAGGGATAGATTTAAAGTAGGCCTGATGCAGCAGAAACCACTAATTTAGAGAATTGCTAAATTGGGAATTGTATTTCAACCCAGAACAAAAACTGTGCTTTGACGGACACTAAATAACTTGACCAGCTACAGCAATAACCACAGATTTAGCTGACTATAAATTTGAGGCCTATTATTTAGGCGCTGGGTGACAGGTATACGTTTACGGACAGAATTAGACTGGGATATGCACAGTAGCGTGTGTGTGAAGTTATTGAGAATGACCCTATCAGCACCTTGAATCTAATATACCCTTTTAGTGATGCATTTAAAGTAGACCTAATACAGCAGAAACCACTAATTTAGAGAATTGCTAAATTGGGAATTGTATTTCAACCCAGAACAAAAACTGTGCTTTGACGGACACAAAATAACTTGACCAGCTACAGCAATAACCACAGATTTAGCTGCCTATAAATTTGAGGCTTATTATTTAGGCGCTGGGTGACAGGTATACGTTTACGGACAGAATTAGACTGGGATATGCACAGTAGCGTGTGTGTGAAGTTATTGGGAATGACCCTATCAGCACCTTGAATCTAATATACCCTTTTAGGGATAAATTCAAAGTAGGCCTGATACAGCAGAAACCACTAATTTAGAGAATTTCTAAATTGGGAATTGTATTTTACCCAGTACAAAAACTGTGCTTTGACGGACACTAAATAATTTGCCCAGCCACAGCAATAACCACAGATTTAGCTGACTATAAATTTGAGGCCTATTATTTAAGCGCTGGGTGACAGGTATGCGTTTACGGACAGAATTAGACTGGGATATGCACAGTAGCGTGTGTGTGAAGTTATTGAGAATGACCCTATGTGCACCTTGAATCTAATATACTCTTTTAGGGATAAATTTAAAGTAGGCTTGATACAGCAGAAACCACTAATTTAGAGAATTGCTAAATTGGGAATTGTATTTCAACCCAGAACAAAAACTGTGCTTTGACGGACACTAAATAACTTGCCCAGCCACAGCAATAACTACAGATTTAGCTCACTATAAATTTGAGGCCTATTATTTAGGCGCTGGGTGACAGGTATACGTTTACAGACAGAATTAGACTGGGATATGCACAGTAGCGTGTGTGTGAAGTTATTCTGAATGACCCTATCAGCACCTTGAATCTAATATACCCTTTTGGGATAAATTTAAAGTAGGCCTGATACAGCAGAAACCACTAATTTAGAGAATTGCTAAATTGGGAATTGTATTTCAACCCAGAACAAAAACTGTGCTTTGACGGACACTAAATAACTTGCCCAGCTACAGCAATAACCACAGATTTAGCTGCCTATAAATTTGAGGCCTATTATTTAGGCGCTGGGTGACAGGTATACGTTTACGGACAGAATTAGACTGGGATATGCACAGTAGCGTGTGTGTGAAGTTATTGAGAATGACCCTATCAGCACCTTGAATCTAATATACCCTTTTAGGGATAAATTTAAAGTAGGCCTGATACAGCAGAAACCACTAATTTAGAGAATTGCTAAATTGGGAATTGTATTTCAACCCAGAACAAAAACTGTGCTTTGACGGACACTAAATAACTTGCCCAGCCACAGCAATAACCACAGATTTAGCTGACTATAAATTTGAGGCCTATTATTTAGGCGCTGGGTGACAGGTATAGGTTTACAGACAGAATTAGACTGGGATATGGCCAAAAAATAACCACACTATTGATGGTTAAATGCACTTGGTGTGACAGCTTGACCAACCACACTATTGAAGGTTAAATTCACTTGGTGTGACAACTTCACCCTGATGTAGGATTTAACCAAAAAACAACCACACTATTGAGGGTTAAATCCACTTGGTGGCAGCTTGTGCTGGCGCACCACAAGACACAAACTGGCCGCCGATCACCCCAGAAAAAAGTGAATGAAAAACGCTCTGGGCAGCCTAAAAACAGTGAGCAGTTGAATAGCACTAGTTCAATGATCCACAGCTGCAGATCGATCACTGAATGAAGTCTTTTGGATGAGTTAATCACTGCCTAATCTCGCCCTAACGTCGCAGCTGCAACCTCTCCCTACACTGATCAGAGCAGAGTGACGTGCGGCGCTACGTGACTCCAGCTTAAATAGTGGCTGGGTCACATGCTGCACTGGCCAATCACAGCCATGCCAATAGTATGCATGGCTGTGACGGCCTCTTGGGGCAAGTAGTATGACGCTTGTTAATTGGCTGCTTTGAAGCCTTTCAAAAAGCGCCAAGAAAGCGACGAACACCGAACCCGAACCCGGACATTTACAAAAATGTTCGGGTCCGTGTCACGGACACCCCAAAATTCGGTACGAACCCGAACTATACAGGTCGGGTTCGTTCATCTCTAATGGCTGGTATTTCATGCCGCAATCCATATTTGGCATATAACTCTGATTGAAGAGACAGTACTGTCTCCATTTTGTCCTTTCTTTACGTGGTCCGGTCATATCCCCGAAGAAGAAATTGCTGATGGATAAAGATGAAAGCATATAATTAAAACATTTTTAGTATACCACATATTAAACATATATCCCCCCAAAAAATTATTTGAAAGCCAAATTTACATTTTCATGTTACTGTTAAGAATCCTGATTCGGATGAGATTCTATGTGTGTGGGGTCTGACAAATCAGATATTGCACAAGTAAGCTGAGATGTACCTGTCTTGTTGAGGCACTGTACCGTATGTGTTGTATAGCTGGTTCGCCTCACCGGGGTGCACCCTGTGTAACGCAAAATGAATCGGTAAAACCTTACATTCAGACTAAGAAAGCTCTTGGTCATAAAATAGAATATATATAGTGTGTGTGGTATATATTTAGTCGCATGAAAATTAATGTGCTATGTGCATGTGATAGAGTTTTTTCATGGATCATACATACAGTACATGCTACTAACATTGTGCGCCGACGAAACAAGAATTCACAATATATACTGTAACCAGTTAAAATGTGTTGAATTGACTTTCAGACAAAAATAAAAAATAAATCGTATCAATATAGATAATAATCGCATCTACAAATATTTCAGAAGTCGTGATCTACAGAACAATTATTTTGCTGCATGCAATATGTACAAAAACAACATACATGCTTTAAGAGACTATTACTTACAGTTAATATGATGTCCTCATCTCTCTCAAATATGTGTCTGAACTTTGATGTACTTCCAGTAGCCATTGTATTCATTCATTTGTAAAGTTCAACTAGTGATGAATGCTTTAAACTATTAAAGATCGGCTGAATATTGCCATATATTCTTTTCATTGGAATATCCACGAATATTCCAAAAAACGAATATATAGCAATATAGCAAATATTTTTTTTTATTTTTATTTGTTTTCAAAGTTACTGTTAATCAACTTTGGCATACTCCTCCCCGACAAGTATCCCCATCACCATGATCTGAGTTTTCCCTGAGATCGTGAAAACTCAGATCCGATGGTATATTCTAACGCACATGCGTTCCCATGGTGACGTGGACGCTTGTCGGGGAGGAGTATGCCAAAGTGGAATAACAGTACAGATTTTTTTTTTAAAAGACGAATATTCAAAATAACGAATATATTCGCTATATTGCTATAACTTTGTTTTTAAAATATTCGTCATATTCTAAAACAAGAATATATAGCAATATAGTGAATATTCGTAAAATACAAATGTATACTGCAATTTAGCTAATATAGTGCATTAGTATTTTTTTTTAATAGGGTAAATTATTTCCAAATCTGAATTTCAGAAGAGAAAAAAAAAAGTGACTATAAAAAAAAGATTATGGCACTATATTAGTTAAATTGCAGTCTATATGTGTATTTTACGAATATTCGCTATATTGCTATAACTAAGTTTTTTAGAATATTCGTCATATTCTAAAACAAGAATATTCGTAAGATACACATACCATTAGCAAACTAATACGAAAGTTGCCTTATACAGTTAAAAATCACAATACGCAAATAATTAAATCGCATATTAATCGCGATAAATAGAATAATTACGAATATTCGATTTCGACGAATATAAGACGAATATTCCAATGAATATTTGCAAAATATTGCAAAATTGAATATGGCACCTCCCGCCAATCACTAATGATTAGCCACCGGAGTATTGTTCTTTTTCTTGATGTCCTTTATATGTTCAAGAATGCGTCAGCGAAGTTCTCTGAATGTTTTCCCCACATAATTCAAGGGACAGGAGCATTGACAGAGGTATACTTCCCCTTTGCTCCTACAATTAATAAAGTCCCTTATAGTGTATCTTATATTTGTGGCTGAACAAACATTGACCTTTGAGGTCCTAACATAGCGACAGGCCGAGCATGTCCTACACCGGAAAATGCCCAATGGTTTCCTATCCAACCATGTCCCAGTTGGAACCGGATGTGAGAAGTTGCTGTGGACCAGCCGGTCACGTAAACATCTACCACGTCTAAATGTGATGCCACACCTAGATCCATCACCTAGATCCATCCGAAGTATTGCCCAATACTTCTCAAGTATCTCCCTCACCCTCCGATTCTCAGCATCAAAAGTGGAGATGATCCTAATGACCCCCCTTGGGATCTGCTTCCTTAGGGACCAAAAGAGTGTTCCATTCCCGTGACTCGGCATTCTGGAAGGCATTTCTAGGGACCTGCTGGGGATACCTCCTTGCCCTAAAGCGGCCATGAAGCTTTCTTGATTCCCAATAAAAACTCTCTGGGTCTGAACAATTTCTCTTCATTCGAAAATATTGGCCACGAGGTATCCCTTTTTTTAGGTTTGTAGAGTGGTAATTCTCCCAATGGAGTAAATTATTTGTGGCAGTGGTCTTCCTGAAGGTGGTTGTGACAAATCTATCCATCTTCTTGGTAACTCTCACATCTAAAATTGTTAATGTATCAGGATGAAACTCAAAGGTAAATGCCAGACCAATCTCGTTCGTATTTAACATTCTGACAAATGATTGGAATTCATCCAGATTCCCATTCTATATGACAAAGACATTGTCGATATAACCTGTCCAAAACACAATTTTGTCACACCACCAGGAATAAGTATCCTCTTGGGGCAAGTAGTATGACGCTTGTTAATTGGCTGCTTTGAAGCCTTTCAAAAAGCGCCAAGAAAGCGACGAACACCGAACCCGAACCCGGACATTTACGAAAATGTTCGGGTCCGTGTCACGGACACCCCAAAATTCGGTACGAACCCGAACTATACAGGTCGGGTTCGTTCATCTCTAATGGCTGGTATTTCATGCCGCAATCCATATTTGGCATATAACTCTGATTGAAGAGACAGTACTGTCTCCATTTTGTCCTTTCTTTTCGTGGTCCGGTCATATCCCCGAAGAAGAAATTGCTGATGGATAAAGATGAAAGCATATAATTAAAACATTTTTAGTATACCACATATTAAACATATATCCCCCCAAAAAATAATTTGAAAGCCAAATTTACATTTTCATGTTACTGTTAAGAATCCTGATTCGGATGAGATTCTATGTGTGTGGGGTCTGACAAATCAGATATTGCACAAGTAAGCTGAGATGTACCTGTCTTGTTGAGGCACTGTACCGTATGTGTTGTATAGCTGGTTCGCCTCACCGGGGTGCACCCTGTGTAACGCAAAATGAATCGGTAAAACCTTACATTCAGACTAAGAAAGCTCTTGGTCATAAAATAGAATATATATATAGTGTGTGTGGTATATATTTAGTCGCATGAAAATTAATGTGCTATGTGCATGTGATAGAGTTTTTTCATGGATCATACATACAGTACATGCTACTAACATTGTGCGCCGACGAAACAAGAATTCACAATATATACTGTAACCAGTTAAAATGTGTTGAATTGACTTTCAGACAAAAATAAAAAATAAATCGTATCAATATAGATAATAATCGCATCTACAAATATTTCAGAAGTCGTGATCTACAGAACAATTATTTTGCTGCATGCAATATGTACAAAAACAACATACATGCTTTAAGAGACTATTACTTACAGTTAATATGATGTCCTCATCTCTCTCAAATATGTGTCTGAACTTTGATGTACTTCCAGTAGCCATTGTATTCATTCATTTGTAAAGTTCAACTAGTGATGAATGCTTTAAACTATTAAAGATCGGCTGAATATTGCCATATATTCTTTTCATTGGAATATCCACGAATATTCAAAAAAACGAATATATAGCAATATAGCAAATATTTTTTTTTTATTTTTATTTGTTTTCAAAGTTACTGTTAATCAACTTTGGCATACTCCTCCCCGACAAGTATCCCCATCACCATGATCTGAGTTTTCCCTGAGATCGTGAAAACTCAGATCCGATGGTATATTCTAACACACATGCATTCCCATGGTGACGTGGACGCTTGTCGGGGAGGAGTATGCCAAAGTGGAATAACAGTACAGATTTTTTTTTTAAAAGACGAATATTCAAAATAACGAATATATTCGCTATATTGCTATAACTTTGTTTTTAAAATATTCGTCATATTCTAAAACAAGAATATATAGCAATATAGTGAATATTCGTAAAATACAAATGTATACTGCAATTTAGCTAATATAGTGCATTAGTATTTTTTTTTAATAGGGTAAATTATTTCCAAATCTGAATTTCAGAAGAGAAAAAAAAAAGTGACTATAAAAAAAAGATTATGGCACTATATTAGTTAAATTGCAGTCTATATGTGTATTTTACGAATATTCGCTATATTGCTATAACTAAGTTTTTTAGAATATTCGTCATATTCTAAAACAAGAATATTCGTAAGATACACATACCATTAGCAAACTAATACGAAAGTTGCCTTATACAGTTAAAAATCACAATACGCAAATAATTAAATCGCATATTAATCGCGATAAATAGAATAATTACGAATATTCGATTTCGACGAATATAAGACGAATATTCCAATGAATATTTGCAAAATATTGCAAAATTGAATATGGCACCTCCCGCCAATCACTAATGATTAGCCACCGGAGTATTGTTCTTTTTCTTGATGTCCTTTATATGTTCAAGAATGCGTCAGCGAAGTTCTCTGAATGTTTTCCCCACATAATTCAAGGGACAGGAGCATTGACAGAGGTATACTTCCCCTTTGCTCCTACAATTAATAAAGTCCCTTATAGTGTATCTTATATTTGTGGCTGAACAAACATTGACCTTTGAGGTCCTAACATAGCGACAGGCCGAGCATGTCCTACACCGGAAAATGCCCAATGGTTTCCTATCCAACCATGTCCCAGTTGGAACCGGATGTGAGAAGTTGCTGTGGACCAGCCGGTCACGTAAACATCTACCACGTCTAAATGTGATGCCACACCTAGATCCATCACCTAGATCCATCCGAAGTATTGCCCAATACTTCTCAAGTATCTCCCTCACCCTCCGATTCTCAGCATCAAAAGTGGAGATGATCCTAATGACCCCCCCTTGGGATCTGCTTCCTTAGGGACCAAAAGAGTGTTCCATTCCCGTGACTCGGCATTCTGGAAGGCATTTCTAGGGACCTGCTGGGGATACCTCCTTGCCCTAAAGCGGCCATGAAGCTTTCTTGATTCCCAATAAAAACTCTCTGGGTCTGAACAATTTCTCTTCATTCGAAAATATTGGCCACGAGGTATCCCTTTTTTTAGGTTTGTAGAGTGGTAATTCTCCCAATGGAGTAAATTATTTGTGGCAGTGGTCTTCCTGAAGGTGGTTGTGACAAATCTATCCATCTTCTTGGTAACTCTCACATCTAAAATTGTTAATGTATCAGGATGAAACTCAAAGGTAAATGCCAGACCAATCTCGTTCGTATTTAACATTCTGACAAATGATTGGAATTCATCCAGATTCCCATTCTATATGACAAAGACATTGTCGATATAACCTGTCCAAAACACAATTTTGTCACACCACCAGGAATAAGTATCTGAAAAAATCACATTGTCCTCCCACCAGCCCAGGAGGAGATTAACGTACGTGGGGGCACATGGGCTCCCCATAGCGGTCCCCCTGAGCTGGTGGAAGAAACGCGAATCAAAGAGAGAGCAGTTATGTTTCAAAACAAATTCTAGGAGAGTCAACACAAATTAATTGTGGGCATGGTAACAAATTGCCCTTGTCTTCAAAAATTCTGCTATCCCCATTAGCCATTTCTAATGAGGAATGGAGCTATATAGTGATTCTACATCAATGTTCGCAAGGGAGCATGATGGTTCTAGGTTGATGGTTTCAATTTTCTTTAAGAAGTCCATTGTATCACTTGTGTACGAAGGAAGGGCTGACACAAAGCCCTTCAGAATCTTATCAATATAAATTACACTATTCTGGGTAATCAAGCCCATCCCAGATACAATGGGGTGACCCTTTAAGGGGGATAACCCCTTATGGATTTTCGGTAATCCATAAAAAGTCTCTATCTGGGGTGAACTCGGCCTCAGGTAGCGGTGTTCCACCTCATTGATGATACACTTCTTGAGACCCTCGTCAAGGATGGACACTAGTTCTTGAGAAAATACACCCGTAGGGTCTGATGATAAAATACGGTAGCAGTTACGATCACTAAGCAGGTGTTCACACATTTGTCTGTATTGACTACAACTCATTACAATAAGATTACCCCCCTTATCAGCAGGTTTGATTACTATTGAGTGATCTTCTTCAAGTCATGCAAGGGCCTCAGTTTCAGGGCCAGAAAGATTTAGATACGATGAAACAGACGCAGGTATCCTCTCTATTAGTGTTGATCGAGCACTGCAGTGCTCAGGTGCTCGGGGGCTCAGGCCGAACACATTGTGATATTCAGGTGCTCAACCGAGCACCCGAGTATAATAGAAGTCAATAGGAGAACCCGAGAATTAAACCAGGTACCCCCTGGTTTAATGCCCCCGGGTTTAACACCACCGAAATGGTTCTGTAACAGCATGGGGAGGATGTATGGATGCATCTTGGACTCGCTGGTCGCTGCTTGGAACTATGTTGCCCGAATAGTGTGCCAGTTTTACATAATGACAATAATACGCACCCAAGGTGAAAAAAAATTGATTTTCCTGATATCTCTTCCCTGAATAAAGTGCAAGTGCTGCCAAAAATTACAAGGAAGAGGCACTTCAATACACCCTTAATTACAAACAAAGGAGGGCATCATACACACCCTTTAAAAATTATGATTGATTACCTGCAGCATACACTTAGGACCCAAACCTGGGTGAGATTATTTCACTAGTTTATTTACAAATGCCTGAACAGGCAGTAGAACCTATCTTGACCCAGGTGAAAATTAGTACTTCACTTTTATTGTGTTAAATATTAAAACCTAAACGCTCGATATGTGCATGGTGGAAGTGTTTATTGGTCAGTTACAGAGGGCGACGAGATGTGCACTATCTCTCACCCTTCATTGTTGTGGCAAATTTTTGCCGTGACAACATCTACAGTGTTAGTGCCAGCTGAGTGGGGGTTATAATAACCAACCATGTGATATAGCGGGAAGATCGGCGTGTCAACCCTCTATGAACTGTCCATTTACCCCTGAAGAAGCCAGAATACTAGGCAACATGCCGGGGGGCAGTTCTAGTTTTTAAATGCTTTACACCACTCCATTGCTATTCAGCAGATAGAAGTCCATCTGCAGTGCCAATTGACACTTATGCTAGTTTGAAAGCATAAGGGATGCCCAAGGCTCTAAGTTCATAGAGGGTTGACACGCCGATCTTCCCGCATGGTTGGTTATTATAACCCCACTCAGCTGGCACTAACACTGTAGACCTCGTCACGGCAAAAATTTGCCACAACAGTTAAGGATGAGAGATAGTGCACATCTCGTCGCCCTCTGTAACTGACCAACAAACACTTCCACCAGTGGAGTGGTGACTGTGTTTCTAATTTCTTTTTTTTTTGGTTCTGTTTAAGTAAAATTAAAGAGTGCACCATGCACATATCGAGTGTTTAGGTTTTAATATTTAACACAATAAAAGTGAAGTACTATTTTTCACCTGGGTCAAGATAGGTTCTACTGCGTGTTCAGGCATTTGTAAATAAACGGATTACCTGCTGGTGACCCTCAAAAACATTAGGAGCAAGGGCCTGCTGATCTGACCAGCTAAAACATTATGGGCAGTGGCCTGCTGCCGCTTTGGTGGCTCTAGTTAACCTGGGGCCAATGGCATGTCCCCGTGATGGCGGCATTCCATTCAGATGTTTGGCCTATCAACTTTCGATGTAATTGTCAGCTCAAAACCATTGTAAACTACGGGTAACGGGGAATCAGTGTTTGATTCCGGAGAGGGAGCCTGAGAAAAGGCTACCACATCCAAGGAAGGTAAGCGGGTGGAGCGCAAATCACACACTCCCGATTCGTGGAGGTAGTGACGATAAATAAAAATACCGGACTCTTAAGAAGCCCCGTTATTGGAATGAGTAATAAAAAATTACAGGGAATGTCACTGCAGTATTTTGGATGAGGAAATGTTATACAGGAGAGGCTTTGTTGACTCTAGACATCTTCTGCCTGATTGCACGTCCCCGTGACGTCCACGATCCATTTGGATATCTTCTTTATCAACTTTCGATGTTCTTTTATGCACCTAACATAGTGACCACCGGTAACAGGAAATCATTGTTCGATTTCGGAGAGGGAGACTGATAAACGGCTATGGCTACTACTTCAAAGCAAGGCAGCATGAGTTGCGGGCCTGCAGGTGAGCTGACCCTGTAAAAGATTTGAGTTGTGGGCCTGCAGGTGAGCTGACCCTGTAAAAGATTTGATTTGCAGGCCTGCAGGTGAGCTGACCCTGTAAAAGGTTTGAGTTGCGGGCCTGTAGGTGAGCTGACCCTGTAAAAGATTTTAGGTTTGGGCCTACAGGTGAGCTGACGCAGTAAAAAATTTGAGTTGCGAGCCTGCAGGTAAGCAGACCCTGTAAAAAATTAGATGTGAGGGCCTGCTGGTGAGCGGACCCTGTAAAAAATGATATGTGAGGGCCTGCTGGTGAGCGGACCTTGTAAAAAATTAGATGTGAGGGCCTGCTGGTGAGCGGACCCTCTAAAAAAATTTGATGTGATGGCCTGCTGGTGAGTGGACCCTCTAAAAAATTATATTCGAAGGCCATATATGCGAGGGCATTATATGTGAAGAACAAGCAATGCATGTTGATATGACGGAAGAGGAGGAGAAGGCTGAGAAAAGGAAGATTTAACCATATACCCTTGTTTGTGGTGGAAGAAGTGCATGGGAATACAGTCTATTAACTACATCAAAAACAACACATGTAAAGTGCCTTTATAGTCATCAGCATTCATCTAGTGGAGTCGAGAAGTCAGGGTCAATCCAGGCCTTGATCATTTTTATATGAGTCAACCTGTCAGAATCAACCTGTCACCACCAGACATCTGAGAAGCTCTGACAGATGCCTTTCCGAACCTCCTCCTTGAGCTTCCTTTGTTTTGCTTTCAGTTCCTCATCTCGTTAGCCTCTCTCAGCTGTCATGTAGTTGTACTGATTGCATCCCTTTAAATTCCTCCCCATAGTGCATCAGTGTGCGGTTTACATTACTTCCTGGAGTGTGTGTGCATGCAGATCCTACTTCCCAGTCTTCTACAAGATAAGTGTTGTGCATTAATTTGTGTTTTTCTGTTTGCTGGATCCCAGGTGACCCTGACTCCCTCCGTATCTAGTGTAGGGAGCCGGTGGGCATGTCCCCTCACTATTATAGGGTGTTCAGGTGTTATACAGTCGAGATACGAGGATATGCGATCATCTACCATTGGGATTTTCGCATAGGCTGAGCAGGGGTCTCCCTTTTTGTTCCTTAGTTTTGGATCCAGTGAGTCGTATATTCATTTTGTGTTGTCTTGTTTCCTGTACACCTTCCGTGACACAACCAGACAAAACGCTGGCGGCAGGGCAGGCCAGCACCTGCAAAGCGTAGAGCACCAGTTCGTGTCACGTGTCCAGCTTGGACAACCAAAAGTTGATCATTGAGGACGCTGACATGGTCTGCTAGGTACTCCTTCACCATCTTCCAACATTTTTCTCTCTCTGTGTCAGTAGGCTGTACATCAGGGTGAGGGTGCTGGCGGGGTGTCATGAAACTGTTTC
Organism: Bufo gargarizans; assembly: GCF_014858855.1. Classification (NCBI taxonomy): domain Eukaryota; kingdom Metazoa; phylum Chordata; class Amphibia; order Anura; family Bufonidae; genus Bufo; species Bufo gargarizans. The sequence continues at coordinate 590,723 of NW_025334109.1, forward strand.
AGGCTTTGGAGAGTGTTGCCCTGCTTCTGTTGGAACTGCTGTGTGTTCCCCTTGTCTCCCCTCCTCGGTTGGCCAAGGAAGTACTGACTCTGCCGCCAGCTTTGTCAGGTGGAAAATTTTGGAGCAATTTTTCAACAAGGATCTTCTGGCATTGCATCATTTTGCTTGTCCTCTCCAGCAGAGGAATGAGAGATGAGAAGTTCTCTTTGTAGCGGGGGTCGAGAATGGTGAACAACCAGTCATCAGCGCTGTTTAAAATGCGTATAATGCGCGGGGCGCGGGAAAGGCCGCCTAACATGAAGTCAGCCATGTGTGCAAGAGTACCAACATGCGAGACTTCGCTGTCGTCATCAGGAGGATCACTCCAAATCTGCCACGCCCTGTGGGTGTTCTGAGGAGATCTGCCAGAGTTGCTGCACCTGACTCGATCTGACAGTTTTTTTTTTTTGTGAGTTTGAACTGAATCCCACCTCCTCCCAAGTGTTGTTCTTTAGGTAATTGGTGAGGCTATTTATGCCTCCCTCTCCCTATAGCCTTTGCAGGTTATAGTTCTGCCTTGTGTGAGCTCTAGAAGTTTAGTGGATCATCTGCTCCAACACATTTCTAGAGTCCTTTTCCCTTTTTCCTTCTGTGTCTGTTTTTACTAGGCCTCTATGGTGACGCTAGCTCAGTGTGTTATAGTCTTAGGTAAGTGGACATGTGCATATCTACCATCGAGATATGCACATGGGCATAGCAGCTTAGGTAAACTGTTTTAGGGATTGCTAGGAGGTTACCCCTTTGTTCCCTAGCATTTGGGGCCTAGTCAGTTGTTTTGTTTGCCTTGTTGTGTTCTGTTTTCTTCCCTTATCTTACCTACCGTGACATTATAACCCGCCATACCGTCATTTTCTTTCCCCTTGCTGTTTGCAAAATGGAAACTATTGATGCTTTGGTTGATCGCATGCAGGGATTGTCTTTGGAGGTAGCTGACCTCCGCAATTCGAAACCAGGACTGCCTGGAACCTAAGGTCGCTCTCCCTAATAGGTTTTCCTGGGGAGGTGATAACTTTGTTCGGTTCAGGGAGTCCTGTAAATTGTATTTTCATCTGCGTCCGATTTCATCTGGAGACGAAAACCAAAGAGTAGGGATTATAATTTCTCTGCTAAAAGGTGATGCTCAGTCTTGGGCTTTTTCTCTGCCGACCGGTTTACAGTCCCTCCGGTCGGTGGATGAATTTTTCAGAGCCCTCGGCCTGATTTATGATGACCCAGAGCGAGTCTCTATGGCTGAATCTAAATTGTGCAGCTTGTGTCAGGGAGAACGTACTGCTGCGTTGTATTGTGCTGAATTTAGAAGATGGGCGACTGACCTGGAGTGGAATGATCCTGCACTGCGTAGTGAGTTCTGTCAGGGGCTATCTGAGAGATTAAAAGATGCCCTTGTATTTCACTAAAAACCTGATTCTTTGGAGGCGGCCATGTCTTTGGCCGTACGGATTGATAGACGTCTTAGTGAGAGGTGCAAGGTTCCTCTCTGGCCGGGGTGCTGTCTAGTGGAGAATCAATCCCTCCTGTCCCTCGGGGTACTATGACACTTGAATTAGGGCCTGGAGAGGAGCCTATGCAATTGGGTCAGGTTACTTCTTGCTCTGGTAATAGGAATTTTAGGAAGCTGAATAGACTGTGTTACTTCTGTGGTCAAGAAGGTCATTTTGTTAATGTGTGCCCTTTTAATAAATCTCAAAGTGGTAATGAAAAACAAATAGGGGATTTCTTCAAAGGAAAAAAAAAACTTCCTTACTCTTGGTAGTGTGAATGGGGAGTCAGAGCAGGCATATTCGTATCTTACCTGCAGTACCCGATTCCTCCTGCCTGCCATGGTGGCGCTAGACTCTGGAAATTTTGAGTTAAAGGTATTTGTTGACAGTGGTGCAGGGGCTAATCTTATTGATTTTCAATTTCTTCAGAGTCATAGTTTTAAAACTAGCGCATTAAGCAAAGAGAAACCAGTGTTTGCTATAGATTCCGCCCCCCTCTCGCAAAGATGTCTAACTCATATTGTTCAGGATATTCATTTGAGGATGGGTGATTCTCATGTGGAGTTCATTTCTTGCTTTGTTATGAAAGGTTTGCCTGCTCTGATGGTTATGGGTTTACCATGGTTGATAAAACATAACCCTACCATTGACTGGCAAACAAGACAAATCAATAATTGGAGCAAATTTTGTATGAATAACTGTCTTAGTGCCTCTATTTTGGGGGTGTCCACTAAGGTGTTACCTCAGTTTCTTTCCGATTTTTCGGATGTATTCTCGGAGGGTGGAGCTCAGAAGTTGCCCCCTCACGAGAGTATGATTGTCCGGTCAATCTTATCCCCGGAGCAAAATTGCCAAAATCTCGGTTATATAATTTTTCTCAACCTGAAAGAATAGCTATGCAGGAGTATATTGCCAGGAGTTTGGCAAAGGGACATATTACACCATCTAAGTCTCCTATGGCCGCTGGCTTCTTTTTCGTAAAGAAGGACAGATCCCTTAGACCGTGCTTAGATTTTTGGGAACTGAATCTCATTACTGTCCGTGATCCTTATCCCCTTCCCTTGATTCCGGATCTATTTGATCAGATTGTTGGTGCCAAGGTGTTTTCTAAGTTGTATTTAAGAGGAGCTTATAATCTGATCAGAATCAGGGAAGGAGATGAATGGAAAACAGCCTCCAATACCCCCGAGGGTCACTTCGAGAACCTAGTCATGCCCTTTGGTTTAACTAATGCTCCAGCAGTCTTTCAGCGCTTTATCAATGACATTTTTTCATCATTTGGTGGGGAGGTTCATTGTTATTTACCTAGATGACATACTAATCTACTCTCCCGATATGAAGACTTATCAGGATCATTTGAGACACGTGTTATTAATCCTTCAGGAGAATAAATTGTATGCTAAGTTGTGTGTTTGCGGTTCAGGAGCTGCTGTTTATGGGGTACTTGTTTTCTGCCTCTGGAAAGGTCCGTGCGGTACTGGAATGGGACCGGCCGGAGAATCAGAAAGCCCTGATGTGGTTTTTAGGATTTAATAATTACTACAGAAAATTCATCCTGCATTATTCCACCATTGTCAAACCTTTGACAGATATGACTAGGAAGGGCGCTGACTTCTCTGTCTGGTCGGATGAGGCATTACAGGCCTGATGTGTCTCAACCCTTCAGAAGTGGGAGTCGGAGCAATCTTGTCGCAGGGTCCCTACCCTAGCAAATGGTGCCCGTGTGCTTTTTTCTCCATGAAACTTTCGGCCGCCGAAAGAAATTATGATGTTGGGAACAGAGAGTTGTCGGCCATCAAATTGGCCTTTGAAGAGTGGCGTCATTGGCTAGAAGAGGCTACGCATCTGATTATGGCATTAACTGACCATAAGAATCTGGCTTACCTGCAATCTGCAAAGCGTTTAAATCCTAGGAAGGCTAGATGGTCATTGTTTTTTACCAGGTTCAATTTTGTGGTCACCTATCGCCCTGGGATTAAAAACATCAAAGCGGGGGGGGGGGATTCGGAGGATCCCGCTCCGATTTTGGCTGATGGGGTGGTGGTTTCCGCTCTGTACACCAAGCTGGAGACGGAAGTGGTGGGGCTCAAGAGGAGGCACCTGATTCTTGTGCTCCAGGCAAGTTGTTTGTTCCTTCTAAACTGCAATACAAGGTGTTCAAAGAACATCATAATACTGTCCTTGCGGGACTTCATGGAAGTAGATCCACTGTAGATCTTATTTCCCAGATATTCTGGTGGCCAGTGTTGCGTAAAAGTGTTGAGGGTTATGTAGCAGCTTGTGAGACCTGTGCACACGCGAAAGGGGCTCACACTCGGCCATCAGGATCTCTTCTTTCTTTGTCCATCCCATCTCGTCCTTGGGCGCATTTGTCCATGGACTTCATTACTGATTTGCCGAGTTCCTCTGGGAAAATTGAGATTTTGGTGGTAGTGGACCGCTTCAGCAAGATGGCTCACTTTGTGCCATTATCAGGTTTGCCCAATGCAAAAACTCTTGCTCAGGTTTTTATTGATAACATTGTGAAATTACATGGCATTCTCTCTGATGTGGTGTCTGATAGGGGAACACAATTTGTTTCCAGGTTTTGGAGGGCGTTTTGCTCTCGTCTGGGTATTCAGTTCTCTTCAGTTTCTCTTCGGCTTTTCATCCTCAGTCAAATGGTCAAACTGAGCGCACTAACCAAAACCTGGAGACCTATTTGAGGTGTTTTGTCGCTGAGAATCAGAATGAGTGGTCCTCGTTCTTGTCTTTAGCTGAGTTTGCCTTGAATAACTGATAAGTCACCATTTTTTGGCGCATATGGTTCTTACCCTAAGTTTGGTACTTTTTCTGGGACTGAATCTTCTGGGATACCAGAAGAGGAGAGATTCTCTTCCTCTTTGTCATCTATATGGCGGAAGATTCAAGTTAATTTGAAAAAAATGGGTGAAAGATATAAACGGATGGCTGACAAGAGACATATGACTGGTCCAGACCTGTGTGTGGGTGATTTGGTGTGGTTGTCCACTAAAAACATTAAGCTGAAGGTGCCCTCTTGGAAATTGGGTCCAAGATTTATTGGCCCTTACAAAATCTTGGCCAAATCTAGCTGCCTTGTCAATGCCTTTCACAGGGCACACCCGGATAAAGTTGGACCTGGGTGTCCGGAGGTCACCTGTAGATGGGTGGGGGGTACTGTCACGCCCTTCCCTGTGTGTGTTCTGAGAAGATCTGTCAGAGTTTCTGCACATGACTCGATCTGACAGTTTGTTTTGTTGTGGGTTTGAAGTGAATCCGACCTCCTTCCGGTTGTTGTTCTTTAGGTAATTGGTGAGGCTATTTATTCCTCCCTTTCCCTATAGCCTTTGCGGTTACCCCTTTGTTCCCTAGCATTTGGGGCCTAGTCAGTTGTTTTGTTTGCTTTGTCGTGTTCTGTTTCCTTCTCATATCTTGCCTACCGTGACACAATCTCCTTATCCTCTTCCTCCTCTTCTGCCCACCCATGCTGAACAGATGGAATTAAACTTCCATGGGTACTACCCTCTGTAGTGGAGGCAACTGTTTCTTGCTCCTCCTCTTCAGCCTCCAATTTGCGCTGAGAAGATGAACTGAGGGTGGTCTGGCTATCATCAACCTGTGTAATGTCTTCCCCCATTTCCACCTCTTCCACATGCAAAGCGTTGTCCTTAACCACTTCAGCCCCGCTAGCTGAAACCCCCTTCATGACCAGAGCACTTTTTACACTTCGGCACTACACTCCTTTCACCGTTTATCGCTCGGTCATGCAACTTACCACCCAAATGAATTTTACCTCCTTTTCTTCTCAGTAATGGAGCTTTCATTTGCTGGTATTTTATTGCTGCTGACATTTTTACTTTTTTTGTTATTAATCGAAATGTAACGATTTTTTTGCAAAAAAATGACATTTTTCACTTTCAGCTGTAGAATTTTGCAAAAAAAACGACATCCATATATAAATTTTTCGCTAAATTTATAGTTCTACATTTCTTTGATAAAAAAAAATGTTTGGGCAAAAAAAAAAAAAATGGTTTGGGTAAAAGTTATAGCGTTTACAAACTATGGTACAAAAATGTGAATTTCCGCTTTTTGAAGCAGCTCTGACTTTCTGAGTACCTGTCATGTTTCCTGAGGTTCTACAATGCCCAAACAGTAGAAAACCCCCACAAATGACCCCATTTCGGAAAGTAGACACCCTAAGGTATTCGCTGATGGGCATAGTGAGTTCATAGAACTTTTTATTTTTTGTCACAAGTTAGCGGAAAATGATGATGATTTTTTTTTTTCTTACAAAGTCTCATATTCCACTAACTTGCGACAAAAAATAAAAAATTCTAGGAACTCGCCATGCCCTTCACGGAATACCTTGGGGTGTCTTCTTTCCATTTTGGAAAGAAGACACCCCAAGGTATTCCGTGAGGGGCACGGCGAGTTCCTAGAATTTTTTATTTTTTGTCACAAGTTAGCGGAAAATGATGATTTTTCTTTTTTTTTCTTTTTTCCTTACAAAGTCTCATATTCCACTAACTTGCGACAAAAAATTAAAAATTCTAGGAACTCGCCGTGCCCCTCACGGAATACCTTGGGGTGTCTTCTTTCCAAAATGGGGTCACTTGTGGGGTAGTTATACTGCCCTGGCAATTTAGGGGCCTAAATGTGTGAGAAGAACTTTGCAATCGAAATGTGTAAAAAAATGACCGGTGAAATCCGAAAGGTGCACTTTGGAATATGTGCCCCTTTGCCCACCTTGGCTGCAAAAAAGCGTCACACATATCGCCGTACTCAGGAGAAGTTGGGGAATGTGTTTTGGGGTGTCATTTTACATATACCCATGCTGGGTGAGAGAAATATCTTGGCAAAAGACAACTTTTCAAAATTTTTATACAAAGTTGGCATTTGACCAAGATATTTTTCTCACCCAGCATGGGTATATGTAAAATGACACCCCAAAACACATTCCCCAACTTCTCCTGAGTATGGCGATACCACATGTGTGACACTTTTTTGCAGCCAAGGTGGGCAAAGGGGCACATATTCCAAAGTGCACCTTTCGGATTTCACCGGTCATTTTTTACACATTTCGATTGCAAAGTTCTTCTCACACATTTGGGCCCCTAAATTGCCAGGGCAGTATAACTACGCCACAAGTGAGCCCATTTTGGAAAGAAGACACCCCAAGGTATTCCGTGAGGGGCATGGCGAGTTCCTAGAATTTTTTATTTTTTGTCGCAAGTTAGTGGAATATGAGACTTTGTAAGGAAAAAAGAAAAAAAAAAGAAAAATCATCATTTTCCGCTAACTTGTGACAAAAAATAAAAAATTCTAGGAACTCGCCATGCCCCTCATGGAATACCTTGGGGTGTCTTCTTTCCAAAATGGGGTCACTTGTGGGGTATTTATACTGCCCTGGCAATTTAGGGGCCCAAATGTGTGAGAAGAACTTTGCAATCGAAATGTGTAAAAAATGACCGGTGAAATCCGAAAGGTGCACTTTGGAATATGTGCCCCTTTGCCCACCTTGGCTGCAAAAAAGCGTCACACATATCGCCGTACTCAGGAGAAGTTGGGGAATGTGTTTTGGGGTGTCATTTTACATATACCCATGCTGGGTGAGAGAAATATCTTGGCAAAATTTTTTATTTTTTGTCGCAAGTTAGTGGAATATGAGACTTTGTAAGGAAAAAAGAAAAAAAAAGAAAAATCATCATTTTCCGCTAACTTGTGACAAAAAATAAAAAATTCTAGGAACTCGCCGTGCCCCTCATGGAATACCTTGGGGTGTCTTCTTTCCAAAATGGGGTCACTTGTGGGGTAGTTATACTGCCCTGGCAATTTAGGGGCCCAAATGTGTAAGAAGTACCTTGCAATCAAAATCTGTAAAAAATGGCCTGCGAAATCCGAAAGGTGCACTTTGGAATGTGTGCCCCTTTGCCCACCTTGGCTGCAAAAAAGTGTCACACATGTGGTATCGCCGTACTTAGGAGAAGTTGGGGAATGTGTTTTGGGGTGTCATTTTACATATAACCATGTTTTTTATACAAAGTTGGCATTTGACCAAGATATTTTTCTCACCCAGCATGGGTATATGTAAAATGACACCCCAAAACACATTGCCCAACTTCTCCTGAGTACGGCGATACCACATGTGTGACACTTTTTTGCAGCCTAGATACGCAAAGGGGCCCAAATTCCTTTTAGGAGGGCCTTCTTAGACATTTGGATCCCAGACTTCTTCTCACACTTTCGTGCCCCTAAAAAGCCAGGGCAGTATAAATACCCCACATGTGACCCCACTTTGGAAAGAAGACACCCCAAGGTATTCAATGAGGGGCCTGGCGAGTTCCTAGAAATTTTTTATTTTTTTGCATAAGTTAGCGGATATTGATTTTTTTTGTTTTTTTCTCACAAAGTCTCACTTTCCGCTAACTTAGGACAAAAATTGAAATCTTTCATGGACTCAATATGCCCCTCATGGAATACCTTGGGGTGTCTTCTTTCCGAAATGGGGTCACATGTGGGGTATTTATACTGCCCTGGCTTTTTAGGGGCCCTAAAGCGTGAGAAGAAGTCTGGAATATAAATGTCTAAAAATGTTTACGCATTTGGATTCCGTGAGGGGTATGGTGAGATCATGTGAGATTTTATTTTTTGACACAAGTTAGTGGAATGTGAGACTTAGTAAGAAAAAACAAACACAAAAACAAACAAAAAATTTCCGCTAACTTGTGCCAAAAAAATGTCTGAATGGAGCCTTACAGGGGGGTGATCAATGACAGGGGGGTGATCACCCATATAGACTCCCTGATCACCCCCCTGTCATTGATCACCCCCCTGGTAAGGCTCCATTCAGACGTCCGTATAATTTTTACGGATCCATGGATCGGATCCGCAAAACACATGCGGACGTCTGAATGGAGCCTTACAGGGGGGTGATCAATGACAGGGGGGTGATCACCCATATAGACTCCCTGATCACCCCCCTGTCATTGATCACCCCCCTGTAAGGCTCCATTCAGACGTCCGTATTATTTTTACGGATACATGGATCGGATCCGCAAAACACATGCGGACGTCTGAATGGAGCCTTACAGGCGGGTTATCAATGACAGGGGGTGATCACCCCCCTGTCACTGATCACCCCCCCTGTAAGGCTCCATTCAGACGTCCGCATGATTTTTACGGATCCATGGATACATGGATCGGATCCGCAAAACACATGCGGACGTCTGAATGGAGCCTTACAGGGGGGTTATCAATGACAGGGGGTGATCAGGGTGATCACCCCCCTGTCACTGATCACCCCCCCGTAAGGCTCCATTCAGATGTCCGCATGATTTTTACGGATCCATGGATACATGGATCGGATCCGCAAAACACATGCGGACGTCTGAATGGAGCCTTACAGGGGGGTGATCAATGACAGGGGGTGATCAGGGTGATCACCCCCCTGTCACTGATCACCCCCCCTGTAAGGCTCCATTCAGACGTCCGCATGATTTTTACGGATCCATGGATACATGGATCAGATCCGCAAAACACATGCGGACGTCTGAATGGAGCCTTACAGGGGGGTGATCAATGACAGGGGGTGATCAGGGTGATCACCCCCCTGTCACTGATCACCCCCCCTGTAAGGCTCCATTCAGACGTCCGCATGATTTTTACGGATCCATGGATACATGGATCGGATCCACAAAACACATGCGGACGTCTGAATGGAGCCTTACAGGGGGGTGATCAATGACAGGGGGTGATCAGGGTGATCACCCCCCCGTAAGGCTCCATTCAGACGTCCGCATGATTTTTACGGATCCATGGATACATGGATCGGATCCGCAAAACACATGCGGACGTCTGAATGGAGCCTTACAGGGGGGTGATCAATGACAGGGGGTGATCAGGGTGATCACCCCCCTGTCACTGATCACCCCCCTGTAAGGCTCCATTCAGACGGCCGCATGATTTTTACGGATCCATGGATACATGGATCGGATCCACAAAACACATGCGGACGTCTGAATGGAGCCTTACAGGGGGGTGATCAATGACAGGGGGGTGATCAGGGAGTGTATATGGGTGATCACCCCCTGTAAGGCTCCATTCAGACGTCCGCATGTGTTTTGCGGATCCGATCCATGTATCCATGGATCCGTAAAAATCATGCGGACGTCTGAATGGAGCCTTACAGGGGGGTGATCAATGACAGGGGGTGATCAGGGAGTGTATATGGGTGATCACCCCCCTGTCATTGATCACCCCCCTGTAAGGCTCCATTCAGACGTCCGTATGATTTTTACGGATCCATGGATACATGGATCGGATCCGCAAAACACATGCGGACCTCTGAATGGAGCCTTACAGGGGGGTGATCAATGACAAAGGGGTGAACAATGACAGGGGGTGATCAGGGAGTGTATATGCGTGATCACCCGCCTGTCATTGATCACCCCCCTGTAAGGCTCCATTCAGACGTCCGCATGTGTTTTGCGGATCCGATCCATGTATCCGTGGATCCGTAAAAATCATACGGACGTCTGAACGGAGCCTGACAGGGGGGTGATCAATGACAGGGGGGTGATCAGGGAGTTTATATGGGGTGATCATGGGTGATCAGGGGTTCATAAAGGGTTAATAAGTGACGGGGGGGGGGGTGTAGTGTAGTGTAGTGTTTGGTGCGACTTTACTGACCTACCTGTGTCCTATGGTGGTCGATCCTAACAAAAGGGACCACCAGAGGACCAGGTAGGAGGTATATTAGACGCTGTTATCAAAACAGCGTCTTATATACCTGTTAGGGGTTAAAAAATTCGGATCTCCAGCCTGCCAGTGAGCGATCGCCGCTGGCATGCTGGAGATCCACTCGCTTACCTTCCGTTCCTGTGAGCGCGCGCGCCTGTGTGCGCGCGTTTACAGGAAATCTCGGCTCTCGTGGGAGGACGCGTATATGCGTCCACCCAGAAGAGCAGGGCCGCCGGCAGGACGCAATCCTGCGTACGGCGGTCCTGGAGTGGTTAATTGTGAGCAGCGAGCATTTGAGAAGACACAGAATTGGGATGGTGACGCTGATAATAGTGTTATCGCCGCTCACCATCTGTGTTGATTCCTCAAAGTTGCATAAAACCTCAAAGAGGTCAGACATCCATGCCCAATCCTCGCTTGTGAATAGCGGAAGCTGACTGGAAAGGTGACGACCATGTTGCAGCTGGTATTCCAAAACTGCCCTCTGCTGCTCACAAAGTCTGGCCAACATGTGGAACATGGAGTTCCAGCACTTGCTCACGTCCCACAATAGCCGTTAGCTGGCAATTTCAAGTGCTGCTGCAGCATTGACGGACCGTGTGAAGCTGTCGGTGACTTGCTGAAATGTGCACACATGCAGCGCACCATCAGCAGTAGCTCAGGTAAAATGGGGTATGTTTTTAGAAACCGTGGGCAATGCATGGGATGCAAGGTTGCCCTGCTCCAAATCCGCCACCAAGTTACGGCCATTATCAGACACAACTATGCCTGGTTCTAGGTTGAGTGGCGAGAGCTCAGTCTGGTCTCCTATCCCCTGCCACAGCTCTGCGACGGTGTGCTGTTTGTCACCTAGGCAGATCAGCTTCAGCACGGCCTGTTGCCGCTTCCCCACTGCAACGCTACACTGCTTCCGGCTACTGACTGATGGCTGACTGGTGCTGTAACAGTATACATCTGAGGTGGAAGTGGAGGAGGAGGCGGAGGAGGAGAAGTGGGGGTTGGAACCACTAACGTAGGTGGTGGCGGAAACCCTGATGGAATTAGGGCCCGCAATCCTTGCCGTCGGTAGCACCTGTGCCATCCCAGGGTCGCTGGGCCTCCACAACATTCACCCAGTGTGCCGTCAGGTAAATGTAGCATCCAAAAGCACTTGTACATGTGTCTGTGGTTAAGTGGACCTTCCCAAGTAACTGCGTTGGTCAGGGCACGTGTGATATTAAGGGACACATGTTGATGTAAGGCTGGCACAGCACATCTTGAAAAATGGTGGCGGCTGGGGACTGCATAATGAGGGACAGCCAGCCTCAGTGTCCACAAGCCTAAATGGCAACATTTCCAGAGACAGTAATTTGAAAAACTGAGAATTTAGTGCTATGGTCTGTGGGTGGACGGCTGGGTACTTGCGCTTGTGCTTAAATGCATTTAAACACAGCGCTGGGACAGGGAAGTGGATTTGGTCGCTGATGGTGCTTGCGAAGGTCCAGGTGTAGGGTGGGAGGCATCCGGGCCTGCGTCTTGGACAGGGATTGGCCAGCACGTAACACAGGGGAAGAGGAGGCAGTGGTGTGACCCGCAGACACAGATTGTGGACCCAGGCGTTCGGCCCACCTAATAGGGTGCTTTCATGACATGTGACGGATCATGCTGGTGGTGGTGAGGTTGCCAGTGTTCAGCCCCGGCTCATTTTGGTGTAGCACAGGTTGCAAACTACTATTCTTTTGTCATCCGCACTTTCCTCAAAAAAGCGCCATACTGCCGAACACCTAACCCTTGGCAAGGGATATTTACGCAAGAGGGTGCTCCGTGGAACAGTTGCGGGCCTGTTCGGTGGTGCCCGCCTTCTACCTTTTGCCACCCCACTGCCTCTTCCAGCCTGTTGCGGTGCTGCAGATCCCTTCCACCCTGTACTGCTCTCCTCTCTCGGCTTGTTTCCACCTTCCCAAGTTGGGTTAGTGACCTTGTCATTCAGCACCTCCTCTACCACTTCCTCACTCTGATCATTCTCCTGATTTGTTGACCTAACCACAACCTCAGTGATTGACAACTGTGTGTCATCCTCTTCCTCAACCTCTTGAGACAGTAATTGCGGTTGAGTCATTGGCAACTGTGTCTCATTAAACCCTAATTGCCGTTCCCCAGCGTCATGTTCTTGTGACTCTGGATGCTCAAGAGGGTTGGGAATCGGGGCACAAGATCTCAGGTCCCTCTTCAATGCTTGGCGAGAGGGCCAAATCAATTAATGGCGATGCAAAGAGATCCTCAAAATATCCAAGGGTGGGATCACTTGTTTGGCCAGACTGTAAATGGTGGGAGGAAGGAGGATCAGGGTGAGGATTGTGTGGACCAGACTCCAGGCTACTGAGACTGGACTTGGTGGAAGACAGGGTGGTGCTTAACCGAAAGGAAGCACTATCTGCTGCAATCCAACCGACCACCTGCTCGCACTGGGCTGACTTCAAGAGTTGTCTCCTGCGCCACCCTTCAAACTGGGACATGAAGCTAGGTACAGTTGAAGGTACCCTCTTGGAAGTTGGGCCCAAGATATATTGGTCCTTACAAGATCTCTGCCATTATTAATCCGGTTGCGTTTCGTCCCGAACTTCCGCAGGCTTGGAAGATCCATAATGTGTTGAACAGGTCTATGTTAAAAAATTATGTGAAACCTGATGAACCATCTCCCTTGCCAGCTCCTCCTGTCTTGGTAGATGGTAATCTGGAGTTTTAGATCTCCAGAATAATTAACTCGCGTATTCTTTGTGATTCCCTTCAGTACCCCGTACATTGGAAGGGTTAAAGTCCAGAAAAAAGAATGTGGGTTCCGATGACTGATGTTAGTGCTAGTCGCCTTCTGAAGGCTTTTCACAGGGCGCACCTGGATAAGCAGGGCCGGCGCTACCATAAGGCAGACCAAGCGGTCGCCTTAGGGCGCGCCCTGCGCAGGGCGGAAGAATGGATGAATATTTTTTTTTTTTTTATGACTGACTTGTTACTTGAACCTGCCGCGCCCACCCTGCGTGTGCCGGCCGGCGGCCGCGGCGCTCGTCTAGTCTAGAGACAGTAGTCAGGGACAGGTACTCACTCAGGGCAACAGATATCACTTGCCCCGCCCCCCTCCCACTGTGTGGACAGTGTGCGAGTGCGGCTGTGTGCTGGCTGGGCCGCCCGGCCGGACTCGTAGTGCTAGTCAGGGCAACATAGCAGCAGCTAGGCACTGGCAGGCAGAGATAGATGAGCACAGATGAATGATAGATATTCATTCATTGGCTCAGCAGCGCGCCGCTCTGGCTGCCACTACTAGTGACTGACAACTCAAGTCACCTGACCTGCAGTGCACAGGGGGGCGTGAGTAGACACAGGCAGCTGCGGAAATTGAAAGATGTTACAGGCTTAGAGATGAACAGTGAGTACAGCATTAGCCAAGTGAAAGGAACTAATGTGCTGCATTATACTGAAAGGCTGCTCTGTACCATACAGTATATTGAAATGAGCTAAATTCTTCTAGGTCAGATAATAGTAGCTACAATGAAAGTGTTGTATTTCATAATCTGATTAGATCATCTAATCAGATTAATCTGATAATTCTGATTCAATTTCTTGGCGGGCGCGGGCCGCGGCTGCCGTCTGAGGTCTGACTCTGCTGAATATATTATGTCTGAGTGACCGAATTCTGATCTAATTCAGTCACTCAGACATAATATATTCAGCAGAGTCAGACGGCAGCCGTGGCCTGCGCCCGCCAAGAAATTGAATCAGAATCAGAATTATCATCAGATTAGGGTACTTTCACACTTGCGTTTTTCTTTTCCGGCATAGAGTTCCGTCACAGGGGCTCTATACCGGAAAAGAACTGGTCAGGCATATCCCCATGCTTTCTGAATGGAGAGTAATCCGTTCAGGATGCATCAGGGTGTCTTCAGTTCAGTCGTTTTGACTGATCAGGCAAAAGAGAAAAACGTAGCATGCTACGGTTTTATCTCCGGCGAAAAAAACTGAAGACTTGCCTGAATGCATTTTTTTCCATAGGAATGTATTAGTGCCGGATCCGTCCTTCCCATTTGCGCATGCGCAGACCTTTAAAAATGAACAAAAAAAAACTGATCCGTTTTGCCTGATGACACCGGAAAAACGGATCCGGTATTGCAATGCATTTTTCTGACTGATCAGGATCCTGATCAGTCTGAAAAATGCCTGATCAGTCAGAAAAAAATGACATCCGTTTGCATGCAGAACTGCCTGCCGGAATCAAACAATGCAAGTGTGAAAGTAGCCTTAGATCAGATCATGATTCTTCAGTCAGTCATATATATTCAGGCTTCAGCAGAGTCAGTCAGACCTTCAGACAGAAGACGCACACTGGCACTCGGCAGGCTTTCAGGACTAAACAGGGGTCAGGACTTGTTAGGGTAGGTCCCAATTGAATTTTGAATGTTATTTTATAATAATTAATATGATCATTTGATTTAAAATTAATTCAAAATGATGAGATGAGCGCAAAGCGCTAGGCTAGCTAGCGCACACACAAACTAGCGCCAGAGCAGAGGCGCTCAGGCTTAGCACGACATCAATGGCGTGTTTAAAAAAATTAATAACAAAACAACAATCATTAATATTTAGGGGGAAGGGGGGTGTCACACACCCCCACCGCCCCCCCCCCCCTCCCCCAATATTAATTGTTGTTTTGTAATAAAAAAAAATTAAACACATCATGCCCTGCTAAGCCTGAGCGCCTCTGCTCTGGCGCTAGTTTGTGTGACGGTGACATGATGGAGCCTGGAGGGAGGGCCGGGGGGACAATGTAAATGTCTGTACTCTGAGTATGTCACTGTATGTGACATGGGAATGGGGCCAGGCCGCCAGGAAGGGTCGGCCGGGGGCCGTAGGGGAATGATGTGCCATGGGGGGGGGGGTAAAATGTGACACATTAGGGGGTAATGATGTGATCATGGATGGGTCCAGGGCCGTCCGGGCGGGGGGGTAATGATGTGATCATGGATGGGGGGGGGGGGGGGCGCCAAAATGTAGCTTCGCTTGTGTTGGCAAAAATCCTTGCACCGGCCCTGTGGATAAGGTTGATCCTAGGTGCCTGGAGGTGGTGGGGGGGGGGGTACAGTCACTGCCTGCCCTGTGCCCTGACTCGCAGCACGTGAGTCTATCTGACAGGTCTTACTAACCCTCAAACTGATGTTAAAATTGAGAGATTAGCCAACATGTCCGACTATATTGTTATATTGGTTATCACATACACATAATTGCTTACTTGTGTAGGAGGTTTTTTGTGGTACTTGTGGTCCACTACGGGCAGCCTCCACTGTATGCATTTTTGCTGGGGATCGCCATTAACAACGGGCCACAAGTGCAGGATTTGCTCCCCTGTATATACATGCGCAACTGCATATAGGTTTGAGCACTTTCTGCCTGTTTAACACCATTAAAACCTCTCTTAATACCTGATTTACCCATACTGTATATGTCAAATTTGTTGTAGATCGGTCCAGTCGTTTGGCCGTGCATAAAGAATGGACAGACAGACAACAGACATTTATTTTCATATACATATATACAGATATACATACATATATATATATATATATATATATATATATATATAGACAGTCCTTAGATCTATGTCTTACAAGAGACCTACAACACTTTGAAGAAAATGACTGCAAAATAAATATATTATAAATGTTAAAGTTTCAAAAAAGGGAACAAACAGGATAAGGAGTCAAACAGTTTTGTCTTGAAAGCCTTTATTGTCACTACAGTAATTTCAAAATAAGCAAAGAGAAACAGGGCATCATACATATAGTGAAATAGGAATATGTAAGGTATAATAAGCTACTGCTTATAAATCATTCTACAGTAAAGCCATGAATAGCACTAGTATAACATTGCATAGTCTTATACACACAGTATCATATGCTGGAGCTGATCATTCACTTTTCACGTGTTTTCATTTTCTATTTTTCCCATTGATAACAGTTGGACAAATAAGTCACAAAACACATCTACAGCATGTTCAAACACGAGAAAACCACAGTCCCCTAAGAAAAATATAAGCGAATAAATGTAGCAGGAAGAATTACAGATCATAACAGACCCTCACCTGAGATTTTTAATTGGGTAAAATAGCAGACCAGATTTCGCTATTTTTCCTATTAAAAACATTGGAAACCTGACAGATTTGAGGCTGATGCCAACAGATGTTTTTTGTCATTGCAAAAATTCCATCTTAAAGGGGTTGTGCATGAAGTATATATTGATGACCTACCCTCAGGATAGGTAATTATTATCTGATTAGCGGGGGTGTCGGATCCTGCGGATAGGTCATCAATATATGCTGCCTGCACAACCTCTTGTTTTTCTGAATAAATGATGGAACAGAATAAGATCCCATTCACATGGAAGGCTGCCCTAACTAATGACTGATTAACCCTATCCAGACATGTGACGTAATAGTACATCACATGTCGTATCTTTAAAGATGGCGCCTGCTCCGCTCATACAGCAGGCATCCGCAGCTAATTTCCTGCCACCCGAGGTAATGCAGATCGCGGACATTTAACCTTTCAAATGCTTCTGGTGTTACTTCTGTTCCCCCTTGCCTATAGTTCCTATGGGAACTATAAAAAAGTATAAAAAAATAAATAAAGTTGTTACAAATAAAAAAAGTTAAAATCACCCCCCTTTCCCCAAAATAAAAAAAAATAAAAACATCATGGGTATTGCCGTATGCGTAAATGCCCATACTATCAAAATATAAAAGTATTAATCCCATGCGGAAAAAGGTGAAACAAAAAAAAGGGTCAACATGACGATTTGCCATTTCTTTTGTTGCTTCTCCTCCCACAAAAAATTCTATGAAACGTGATCAAAAAGTCATACACTTCCCAGATTTGTATCAATGAAAAGTAAAGATTGCCCCGCAAAAAATGATCCCTCATACAGCTCTGCACACATAACCACAAAAAAGTTATAGCATTATTTGATGTCGGGGAGGGGGGGGGGCACTTTTTTATATTTGCTGTTTTTGTAATGTTTTGAAGCCAAAACCAGAAGTACATTGAATGAAAAAGGAGTACTAGCACCTGTCCAATATATAGTACTTTCTCCCCCTCTATGAACAACATCTGGTTTTGGCCTTAAAAAACCTGAACAAAACCTGAGTGTGGAAACCCAGCCTAAGGCCCCATGCACACGGCCGTTGTTCACGGCCGTGTGCAGGCCGTGGAACCGCGGCCTGGATCCCTTCCTGTGAGCTGGAGCGCACGGCGTCACTGGTTGTATGACGCCGTGCGCCCCCTGCTGCCGGCACAGTACAGTAATACACTGGTATAGATCATACCAGTGTAGTACTGTATTGCGGCGGCAGCAGGGAGCGCACGGCGTCATAGCAACCAGTGACGCCGTGCGCCTTAGGTTGTGCCTCTACCATTGTAAACATGCATTGGAGGGCCCAATCAGATGTGTTTCACCCCCGTGCTCAACCCCTAACTACACCCTGATTTACACTATGAATTCTGAGACAAAATCCACACAATGTGGTATGAATATTGGTGCTATGAACATACCATAAGGGCTATGTCCATATGCGCTGGAAAATACAGCAATCTTGATGCAGTTCCAGGGCAAAAACCATGTATACAAACTGCAACAAAAACCGCAGGTATTAGGCTAGAGCTACATGGCAACATCTGTGACAATAAGTCGCATGACATATAGGGTACAACTACACTGTGACATGTGTTGCGCGAAATTCATGTTGCACCAATGCTGCGTGACATTTTTTGCAATGACAGTCAATGGTGTCGCAGCGTGACATGCGACATGCTGCGACGCAAATGTCTCACAAAAATCCAACTTGGATGGATTTTTTGCGATGGTCGTGTCGCAGCATGTCGCATGTTGCAGTGCAACACCATTGACTGTCATTATGAAAAGTGTTGCACAACACGTCACTCTGTATAAATGGACATGCTGAACATTTAAATCTGCACCAATTTACTCTATGATTTTAGTACACAAAGTGTGGATAAGATTTTGTAAACTCTCACCCACTCTGCTGACACTGCAGATTTGTCATGCAGCAAATCCACAGCTTATCATTTACGTGTGGACATAGCTTTAAAGAGGCTCTGTCAACAGAATCAACCCTATTAAATCTGGCATACTGTCTGGTAGGTCTCATCATGCTGATTAAAACAACACCTTTATTTTGTCTGTATAATAAACAGCTGCAGAGAAATATGCGTTTTATTCAAATGCAAATGAGCAACTGGAGCACTAGGAGGCGGGGCTGAATCCTTTGAGCACTGCTATTTAACACCCCCTCAGCTCTGTACACTCCCCCTCCCATTGATTGACAGGGCTAGACATCAGGCAGAGCCCTATCCTAGAGCTGTGTGCTAGCAAGTAAATATCATATACACTATGTACTATGGCTTCACCACACTGAAATCTGCTCAGAAAGCCAATCAACATATTACTGCTTTATTCACAGGCACAATTCATGATTATGACACCAGTAATGTGTGATAACTTATAAGCATAAAAAAAAACTGCATCTCTACATTGTGAAGCTATAGCTTAGTGGTATATTGGTTTATCTTGTGTGTAGAGATCTTTAGTTCAAATCCCACAAGAGATATACATTTTCTTTCTGTTATTTTTTTTCTCTTATGCAAAACTATATTAAAAAGCCAAACTATAATTAATAATATATAATCATGTAATAATAAGGCCTTACTATATTGAGAATAGTGTTTTGTTTTGTTTTCTGCTAAAACCTATACCTATTTATTCACAGACACAATATGTGATTATAACAAACCAAGTAGTATTTATTAGCTTTCTAAATTCTCAATATAATAAGGACATAGACTTTTCTAATGGGATTAATGTGGAAGAAAAAAAATATCTAAAGAAAAAAAGTTGATGTTTTTCCCAAGATTGAAACCTGGGATCTTATTCTCTACAAGCAAAACTAATAGCTTAAACTCTGAGCTATAGCATTACCACATAAAGATACATGTTTTTGTATGCTTAGGAGCTATCATGTATTACTGGTGTCTGTATAATAATATAGTGTGCCTGTGAATAAAGTAGTAATACATAGATTACTATAGCTTTCTCAGCAGATCTCAGCGTGGTCAAACTTTAGCACATAGAGCATTTGATATGTATATGCTAGGACACAGCATGTCTAGCCCTGTCAATAAAGGGCATGGGGGGGGGTGCAGAGCACCGGGGGTGCTACATTCAGTGCTCAGACGATTCAGCCCCTCCTCCGAGTGCTTGATATTCTATTTTGCATATGAATAAAAAGGCAGATTTCTCTGCAGCTGTTTATCATACAGATAAAATAAAGGTACAGTTGTAACCAGCGTGATGAGCCCTACCCGCTAGCATGTCTGGTTTAATAGGGTTGAACCTGGTGACAGAGTCACTTTAAAAAGAAAATTTTCATCATATGGTGCAGTTTATATTCATTACATCATTCTAAAATGATTGGTCTAAACCAGGCATGTCCAAAGTGTGGCCCTACAGCTATTAGGGCACGCTGGGAGTTGTAGTTTTGCAACAGCTGGAGGGCCGCAGTTTGGACATGCCTGGTCTAAACATTGGAAATAAAGAAATATGATAAACAGTGCCTGCACCAAAGCTGAAGACGTTCCCAGTAAGTAATTACTGCTTTTATAAAGAAGTTTAATGATGTACCAGGAAAATGTATGTGTGTAAAAACTAATCTATGAGAATATTGTAAGTTTGAACGTAAAGCCAGTTATGATAAAAATTAACAATCACATAGTTTTCTTTTGTTTGTTTGTTTTTTTCTTTTATCATTGCCCAAGCATCCTAACTTATTTCTTAAATTTATTTCATGGGTTGCAACACTTAACCATGACTAAGCTAAACTGCTGGCAGCACTATGTTGGGGCTAGGGTGAGCAGAACAAACATACCTTTGTGGAGCTTTTATCATCAGGAGTAGTGAGAATATGAAGATTTATTCTGCGACACTATAGCTGTCACTTATTATTGAGCAGCTCCACCTCCGGTGCACTTTCATAAGCAGAATCTGGCAGAACAAAACTTCATATTCACACTACACATGATAATAAAAGCTCCACTTAAGGTAAGGTTATTCGGCTCTTTCCACCTCCTACCTAGTGCTATCAGCAGTTTAGCATGGTCAAAACTGCTGATAGACCATTGTTAGAGGTTAACTTTTATCTACAAGATAGAGGACAACTAATAAAATGGTGGGGGTCCTACCACAGTAACCCCCACCAATCAATCATTAGAACGGGGATCCTATATCCCTCTGAGGCCCCCAAAATGAACAGAGAGGCAGGTTGAGCATGCAAACTGCAGCTCCAATCACCTCTATGTGATTTCTAGATATAGCTGAGTGGTGTACAAGCCTGTCTCCCTTAGAGATGAATGGAGTGGCAGTGCACATGCTCGACCTGCCATTCTGTTCATCTCGGGGAGGGGAGGGGGGTCCCGAGGGGTACAGGGTACCAGTTCTTGCGATTGTCAGAGGTTCTAGCAGTAGGACTCCCATCAATTTAATAGGTATTCCCATCCTGTGTATGGCTCCACATGTTTGTTCTTCTCTCCCCATCTCCTATTTAGTGCTATCACTGCTGACAGACTCATTTAAGGGGATACCTTTAATGGATATATCAATTTTGAGTTTTATAACTTTTATTTCATAAAAGCATTTTTGTTTATTAACAATGATTGTGTTTATTTTTTCAGCTGTGTTTTGTAAAAAATATTTTGTGACTTTTATTTTTTAGAGTTTATAGCTCACATATCAAAGTGGGATTATTTTAATTTTGAGTTTTCACATTATAGTAATAGTCGGCCGTTTCCATAGAGAGGTGATGATTACTGCACAAATCTCTTACAACATACCGGCCTAACTTTCACATTGGCGAAAATGGCTGAACTTATTCTATGGACTTTGGACTTCTGTGGAGTAGAGCTATAACTTTTTAAATGTCCTGTTTCATATTTCTCAAACAAAGTGCATTTATCATGTACAAAAAGTTAATACAAGGCACTTACTAATGTATTGTGATTGTCCATATTGCCTCCTTTGCTGGCTGGATTCATTTTTCCATCACATTATACACTGCTCGTATTCAAGGGTTATGACCACCCTGCAATCCAGCAATGGTGGTTGTGCTTGCACACTATAGGAAAAAGCGCTGGCCTCTCTGGTGGGTGGGATATGAGAGCATGGATGGGCACACATGCACAGCAGCTTCCGTCCTGACCACCCCATATCTTTGCTGCAGCAGTGACCATAAACCCTGGGCTATTGATACTACTGATTTCGGGATGTTCACATTGTTATTTTACATAAGTACTTCCATTAACCCTTGATTCTGTAATTGGGGTGAATTTGCGGTCTGATACTATTGATTTTGGGGTGTTCACATTGTTATTTGTTACATAAGTAATTCCATTAATCCTTGATTCTGTAATTGGGGTAATATAGTGCTCTGATACTACTGATTTCGGGGTGAACAGGTTCTGTAACACAATCTGTGTAGAATCTATGTGGAATCAGCTGGCGACGGTGTAAAAGGAGTGCGCTCTTTCACCCTATAGTAGGATCTTTGGCCACTGCACAGTTAAGTCCTTTATACCTGATGCTAACATTGCCCTGTAAGGCTGAGTTCACACTTCAGTTATTTGGTCAGTTTTGGACCCCTGTTTGACCAAATAAGTAAAGTGTGAACTGAGTCTAAGACACCTGTCATACTGATGCACAGTAACTGTTTCCCTACCACAACGGACTAGCTATGCATGTTTCTGCAATGCCGGGAAATAGGCGATTTTTTAAAATCAATTTTTATTTATTTTAAATTGCCGAAGCATCCGAATCGAATTTTTCAAAACGTCGCTCATCTCAAGCCTCATGCACACAGCCGTTGTTGGCCAGTGCCCGTGCTGTGGACCGCAAATTGTGGATCCATGATCCTCATCCCACTGTCCACACTGCAAAAAAGTAAATGCATGCACTACTTTTATGTGGTGCGGAGGCACGGACATAAAACCGTAGTGCTTCCATGGTGTTCTGTGCCTCTATTCCGCACCTTCTGGATTGTGGACCCATTCAAGTGAATGGGTCCACATCCGTGATGCAGAGCACAAATGGCTGGTGCCCGTATATTGCGGACCTACTGTTTGTGGGCCACAGTACTGGCAACGGCCAACAACGGCTGTGTGCATAAGTCCTACAGGATTCTTATTGTGGACATATTTCACCATTTGGTTACTATTTTTGAACACTATAAAATATTTTACAAACCTTCTGCCAGTCTCAATTCATAGAAAATAGCATTTAGTGCCATATGGGGAACATCAAGTCCAGGAAACTGCCATAGATTATAGCAGAAATCTGCACCAGCTCCGTGGTACAAAGATGTTCTTTAAGACATTCCGGACGTCATGTACATGTGCGGCAGAATCCGATCTTTAGAAATGGAAAGCTCAGCGGGCATCATTCTACTGTTTCATACAACAGATACCTGGGGCTAATATCTGCGATAGGCGATAATGCCGATCGCAGCCATTTAACCCGTAAGATGCCAGGATCAAATAAAAAATAAAATTATATATATATATATATATATAGATTGTATAGAATCAGGGCAGCACTCCTGGTATCCGACCGATGGGTGCCAGCAGCGATAACACCTTACCAAGGTGTACAATGTAGAACAAAAAAGCACCGCAGCACATCCGTAGGTGAAAATTAGTGGATCTTTATTCACCCTTGCGACGTTTCAGTCCTCTTACTGGGACTATTATCAAGCCAATAATAGATAATAATTGATAATAGTCCCAGTAAGAGGACTGAAACGTCGCAAGGGTGAATAAAGATCCACTAATTTTCACCTACGGATGTGCTGCGGTGCTTTTTTGTTCTATATATATATATATATATATATATAAATTTAAGTCACCCCCCCCTTTCCCCAGAACAAATAAAAATAATGAAAAAAATTAATCATCGTCATCACCATATCTGAAAACGCCCCAAAAATATTTATCCCATAGGGTGAAAAAAAGTAATGGAAAACTAAATCAATGTGGCCACTTTTTTAGTTTCTTATTGCTTCACCTCCCGAAAAAAATTTAATGAAAAGGGATCAAAAAGTCATACACACTCCAAAATGGTACCAATAAAAGCTACAAATCATCGTTCCACAAAAAATGAGCCCACACAGTTCTGTAGAATTAACTATAAAAAATGTATTGAGGTCAGAATATGACAATATAAAGAAAAAAAATCCATTTTTTTTGTATTAAAACACAAGAAAAACTACCATATATAAAGAGAAAGAAGGGTACAGATCAGTTTTCTTACATAGCGAACGTCAGAAAAAACAAAACCCATAAAACTGTGTCGGAATTAAGGTTGCTTTTCCCAATTCTACACCATTTAGAATTTATTTCCACTACATTATATGTTATAGTAAATGCTGCTATTAGAAAGTACTTGTCCTGCAAATAACCAGCAGGGGACAGCTTAAGACCAGCATGTAATATGCCGGTCTTTGTACTGTAAATGTACCCCCTAGTCTCTAAGCAGAGATACATAAAGTATAATTAACAAAAACATGTAGCAAAAATGGTTAAGCTTGGTTATTTTTTTTTTTTATTTCTTCTTCTTCTAGTTCAGATCAGAAAAGTCAGGTCATCCTTTTAGATGAAGCTTGCCTCTATCTGTTCATAAAACATATAAAAACGAAACGTTAGCCATGCATACGTGTTTATTCCAAATTTTGTGTTGAGTTAAAACAGTCTTGAAACTAACACGAAATGCATTTTTCACTGTTCTGTTTCCACCAGTGCTCTGTTTTTAATCTCCATGTGTTTGAATGGTAATTTTGATCATCACATGTGCTCACTCTGTGTCAGCTCCAACAGGTCGATTAGTTTTGATGGTAGAAAAGTCCTGTCTGACATTGAGCACAATTGATGCTCTAAATAAAATGGATCATTTTTTCCCCATTTTTCTGTTACGCCTAATGTCTGTAAGGCTACTTTCACACTGGCGTTTTCGTTTCCGTTTGTGAGATCCATTCAGGGCTCTCACAAGCGGTGGAAAATGGATCAGTTTTACCCTAATGCATTCTGAATGGATAATGATCGGCTCAGAATGTATCAGTTTGGCTCCGTTACGCCTCCATTCCGCTTTGGAGGTGGACACCAAAACGCTGCTTGCAGCATTTGTCTGTCTGACGAAACTGAGCCAAACGGATCCGTCCTGACACACAATGTAAGTCAATGGGGACGGATCCGTTTTCACTGACACAATCTGGCACAATAGAAAACGGATCCGTTCCCTATTGGCTTTCAATGGTGTTCAAGACGGATCTGTTTTGGCTATGTTAAAGATAATACAAACGGATCCGTTCTGAACGCATGGATGCGGTTGTATTATCTGAACGGATGCGTTTGTGCAGATCCATGACAGATCCACACCAAACATGAGTGTGAAAGTAGCCAAAGCCTGAAAATCCACTTGGGACGGCATCACAAAACCTGTGACATGATCGGAAAACGAACAAAGTTTCATCAGCGTGAGTGAATTGAAAAGTGATATTTTTTTGCTGGTCTGGGTCATTGAGAAATTGATATTTGATATTAAAGGGGTTGTCTAACCTCACTGTTTACTAAGGCAAGATGACACACAGTCCCAAAAAACAGCTGGCAGAGAAGCTTTAGTTTCTATTGCTACTATTTTGGGGTAAACACTAGTTTTTGATTATTTTCTATTTGATTTATTTTGGAAGAGAAGGTGACCAAAAAATGCATATTGCACTTTGTTTTCCAATACATTTGCCGTGTAGTACAAGTATTGACCATGGCATCTGGAGCGTTAAATGACTGGAATCTGAGTCTCCGATCCTGGTCATTGCGGGCTGGGGTCAGCTGCACTATACAACTCATGAACCTGCTCGATACATTCCTTAGACGCAAATACCATATTGATTAGGAGGTTAAAATCACTAAGCTCTTATGACCCATACAACTAGCAATGCTTGTGTATGCAGATTGCATGGCCATGTGCTTGATTTTATGCATCTGTTTGCAAGAAGTGTAAGCTGAAACACCTGAACTCAACAATTAGAAGGGGTATCCACATACCTTTGGCTATATAATGTAGTTTTAAAGAGCAACTGTCAGCATGATCAACCTTTTTAAACTAGGCATACAGCCTTGTAGTTTGGAAAAAGACTAGTAGGGTTGATCATGGTGATTTAAAATTATACCTTTTGTGTCTGTATGTTGAACGAACGACTCAGTTTTTATTTATATGCAAATGAGCATGTGCTTTAACTGCAAACTATCAGCTTTAATTTGAGAGTATTTACATCCAAATAAGGTGAACGGTGTAGGAATTACAACAGTTTGCATATGTGCCTCCCACTTGTTAAGGAACCAAAAGTAATGGGACAATTGGCTTCTCAGCTGTTCCATGGCCAGGTGTGTGTTATTCCCTCATTATCCCAATTACAACGAGCAGATAAAAGGTCCAGAGTTAATTTCAAGTGTGCTATTTGCATTTGGAATCTGTTGCTGTCTACTCTCAAGATGAGACCCAAAGAGCTGTCACTATCAGTGAGGCAAGCAATCATTAGGCTGAAAAAACAAAACAAACCCATCAGAGATATAGCAAAAACATTAGGCGTGGCCAAAACAACTGTTTGGAACATTCGTAAAAAGAAGGAACGCACCGGTGAGCTCAGCAACACCAAAAGACCCGGAAGACCACAGAAAACAACTGTGGTGGATGATCGAAGAATTCTTTCCCTGGTGAAGAAAACACCCTTCACAACAGTTGGCCAGATCAAGAACACTGTGTGTCAAAGTCAACAATCAAGAGAAGACTTCACCGGAGTAAATACAAAGGGTTCACCACAAGATGTAAACCATTGGTGAGCCTCAAACAGGAAGGCCAGATTAGAGTTTGCCAAACGACATCTAAAAAAGCCTTCACAGTTCTGGAACAACATCCTATGGACAGATGAGACCAAGATAAACTTGTACCAGGGAAGAGAAGAGTATGGAGAAGGAAAGGAACTGCTCATGAGCCTAAGCATACCACCTGATCAGTGAAGCATGGTGGTGGTAGTGTCATGGCATGGGCATGTATGGCTGCCAATGGAACTGGTTCTCTTGTATTTATTGATGATGTGACTGCTGACAAAACCAGCAGGGTGAATTCTGAAGTGTTCCGGGCAATATTATCTGCTCATATTCAACCAAATGCTTTAGAACTCATTGGACAGCGCTTCACAGTGCAGATGGACAATGACCCAAAGCATACTGCAAAAGCAACCAAAGAGTTTTTTAAGGGAAAGAAGTGGAATGTTATGCAATGGCCAAGTCCATCACCTGACCTGAATCCGATTGAGCATGCATTTCACTTGCTGAAGACAAAACTGATTAGGTTTTGTAATGTTTTCCAGACTGATGAGCATCAGCAACTCTTCTTCTGAGGTCCCCAGAAAGCTCCTTCGTTCATGTCATGATATACTTCCACAAACATATTGTGAAGATCAGACTTTGATCCCTATTCTTTAAATAAAACAGGTCATCTACTCACCCCTGATTGTCATCCCACTGATTAAAAACACCTGACTCTAATTTCACCTTCATATCTGCTAATCCTAAAGGTTAACACATTTTGCCATTCACATACATGTAATAATTAGTGTTGAGCAAAGTTTTCCCCAAAAAATTCTGCTTCACAGAACTTTAACAAGAAATTTGATTCGTAACAAAGTACTTTGTAACGAATTGCATTCTATTGAATGTAGAGGACGCAATGACTGGGAACGGCGATGGTGCCGTCCCCGTCGTTGAACCCCTCAGATGCCAAGTTCAATGTGGATCGCGGCATCTGAGAGTCACATTGAGGCCTTTAAGGGGTTAAAAAATAAAAAGTACATACTCCCTCATCCAGTTGATCATGGAGACGCCGTCACAGCCATCTTGATTGAAGAAAACATGGCAAATCTCCTGCATGCTGACATGAGCATGCTGCTCATGAGCCTAAGCATACCACCTGATCAGTGAAGCATGGTGGTGGTAGTGTCATGGCGTGGGCATGTATGGCTGCCAATGGAACTGGTTCTCTTGTATTTATTGATGATGTGACTGCTGACAAAACCAGCAGGGTGAATTCTGAAGTGTTCCGGGCAATATTATCTGCTCATATTCAACCAAATGCTTTAGAACTCATTGGACAGCGCTTCACAGTGCAGATGGACAATGACCCAAAGCATACTGCAAAAGCAACCAAAGAGTTTTTTAAGGGAAAGAAGTGGAATGTTATGCAATGGCCAAGTCAATCACCTGACCTGAATCTGATTGAGCATGCATTTCACTTGCTGAAGACAAAACTGAAGGGAAAATGCCCCAAGAACAAGCAGGAACTGAAGACGGTTGCAGTAGAGGCCTGGCAGAGCATCACCAGGGATAAAACCCAGCGTCTGGTGATGTCTATGTGTTCCAGACTTCAGGCTGTAATTGACTGCAAAGGTTTTGCAACCAAGTATTAAAAAGTGAAAGTTTGGTTTATGATTATTATTCTGACCCATTACTTTTGGTCCCTTAACAAGTGGGAGCCACATATGCAAACTGTTGTAATTCCTACACCGTTCACCTGATTTGGATGTAAATACCCTCATATTAAAGCTGACCGTCTGCAGTTAAAGCACATCTTGTTCGTTTTATTTCAAATCCATTGTGGTGGTGTATAGAGCCAAAAATTTTAGAATTATGTCGATGTCCCAATATTTATGGACCTGACTGTATAGGTATCAGGAAAGCAGTAAATTCATCCTAGAGTTGTGTCATAGCATGCTATCATTTATACTGCTTACAGCATGAAAAAAATATTTTCTTATGTACATGCCCATTCTATGTGATACAAACTGTAGGTATACAATTTGTATATCTAGCATATCAATGTGTATTTATTGCTGTGTGTGTTTATATGAGTGCACACATACTGTATACAGTGGTTTTTGAACGTTTGGAAAGCCTCTAACATTTTCTGTATTTTTGCATAAATTTGACCTAAATCTACAGTATATTAGATTTTTACACAAGTCCTAAAAGTCGATAAAGGTAACCAAATGGACCAAACAAGTCAGAATTTTAGACTTGGTCATTTATTTATTGAGGAAAATGATCCAATATCACATGTGAACCTTTGCTTTCAATATCTGGTGTGACCCCCTTGTGCAGCAATAATTGCAGCTAAACATTTCCGGTAATTGTTGATTAGTCCTCCACATCGGCTTGGGGGAATTTTACCCCGACCGTCCGTACAAAACAGCTTTAACTTTATTATGTTGGTGGGTTTGCTCCCAAGAGCTGCTTGCTTCATCTCCTTCCACAACATTTCTATTTGAGTAATGTCAGGACTTTGGCCATCCCAGAACTTTCACTTTCTTCTTCTTTAACCATTCTTTAGTACAACAACTTCTGTGTTTAGGGTCGATGTCTGGCTTAATGACCCACATTCTCTTGAGATTCACTCAGATATTCTGATATTTTTCTTTTGAATTTACTAGAATAATTCAGAATTCATTGATCTGTCAATGATGACAAGCCGTCCTGGCTCAGAAGCACTAAAACAGGCCCAAATCATGATAATACCACTACCATGTTTCACAGATTGGACAAAGATTTTGTTGCAGTTTTTTCCTTTCTCCAAACATAGCACTTCTGATTTACACCAAAAAGTTATATTTTGGTCTTATCCGTCCACAAAACATTGTCCCAATAGCCTTCCGGCTTGTCCAGGTGATATTTATTAAACCGCAGATGGGCAGCATTGTTTGGAGAGCAGTGTTCTCCTTGTAATCATGCCATGTACACCATGATTCTTCGGTGTCTTACTGATGGTGGACTCATGGACACAAACATAGCTAATGTGAGAAAGGCCTTTAGTTGCTTAGAGGTTACCTTGGGTTTCTCTGTGACCTCGCAGACTATAACACACCTTGGCATTCACGTGATCCTTATTGGTCGACCACTCCTGCGGAGGATAATAATGGTCATGAATTTCCTCTATTTGTACACAGTATGTCTGACTGTGGATTGGTGGAGTCCAAACACTTTGGATTAGGTTTTGTAATGTTTTCCAGACTGATGAGCATCAGCAACTCCTCTTCTGAGGTCCCCAGAAAGCTCCTTCGTTCATGTCATGATATACTTCCACAAACATATTGTGAAGATCAGACTTTGATCCCTATTCTTTAAATAAAACAGGTCATCTACTCACCCCTGATTGTCATCCCACTGATTAAAAACACCTGACTCTAATTTCACCTTCATATCTGCTAATCCTAAAGGTTAACACATTTTGCCATTCACATACATGTAATAATTAGTGTTGAGCAAAGTTTTCCCCAAAAAATTCAGCTTCACAGAACTTTAACAAGAAATTTGATTCGTAACAAAGTACTTTGTCACGAATTGCATTCTATTGAATGTAGCGGACGCAATGACTGGGAACGGCGATGGTGCCGCCCCCGTCGTTGAACCCCTCAGATGCCAAGTTCAATGTGGATCGCGGCATCTGAGAGTCACATTGAGGCCTTTCAGGGGTTAGAAAATAAAAAGTACATACTCCCTCATCCAGTTGATCATGGAGACGCCGTCACAGCCATCTTGATTGGAGAAGACATGGCAAATCTCATGCATGCTGACGTGATGTAAGTATATATAGATATATTTTTTTTTGACTGCCATTTCAGGCTAAATTTATTCGCTAACTTCAATTTGCTCAACACTAGTAATAATAGATCATTTTTTTCAATAAGTAAATTACAAAGTCATTTGTTGGATTTGGTTATCTGTTGCAACTTTTAGGACATGTGTGAAAATCTGATATAGTTTTTAGTTAAATTTATGCAGAAATATAGCCAATTCTGAAGGGTTCACAAACTTTCAAGCACCACTATATAGTACCTCAATGTAATATTAAAATGTATAGACCTGTCAACCAAGCGGAGGGGGTTGGTTGTGTCCAGAGCTGAAGGGTCTTACAAAATCAGTTCTCCAAGGTTGGAGAACTTGCTCATTTGTATATTATTAAAAACTGAGATATCTCTGCAACTGTTCAACATACAGACAAAAGAAAGATATTGGTATAGTCAGCATGATCAATCCTACCAGCAGTATACTTGGTTAAAGTTAATCATGCTGAAAGAGGCTCTATAAAGGGGTATTCCGGTTATATTAGAATGTTCAATATCCACAGGAATAAGGGCTCATGCACACGGCCGTTGCCCAGCCGTGGCCGTATTGGGGGCCGCATACAGCAGGTCTGCAATACACTGGCACCGGCCGTGTGCACCCCGCATCACAGATGCGGACCCATTCACTTGAATGCATCCACAATCCGGGAGATGCGGTGCAGAACAGAAGCACGGATCGGAAGCCCACGGAAGCACTATGGAGTGCTTCCGTGGTGTTTCTGTCCATTCCTCCACACCACAAAAAAACACATTTTTTTACAGTGCAGAAGGATCACGGACCCATTCAAGTTGAATGGGTCTCGATCCGTCCTGGCCGCCCACAGATATTGCCTGTGCATTGGGAACCGCAATGCACAGAACAGCTGCACAACGGAAAACTATTAGATCAGTGGCAGTCCTACTGCTGCAACCCCACTGATTACAAGAATGGGGGCTCCATATCCCATAGAGCCCTCCAAAATGAATTGTGTGGCCGATCAGGCATGTGCAAGGTCGCTGCATTTATTTCCATGGGAGTTCCGGAGATAGCAGAGCGCTGTACTCGGCTATGTCTGTTAGGCCTTCTTCACACAAACGTAGGTGTCCTGTTGCCGTATTGCGGACCGCATATGCGGATCTGCAATACACGGGCACCGTTCCGTGTGCATTATGCTTCACGGATGCGGACCCATTGACTTGAATGGGTCCGCAAATCCGGAGATGCGGAACGGAACAGAACACTACAGAAGCACTATGGAGTGCTTCTGTGGTGTTCTGTGCTCCCGTTCCACAAGAAAATAGAACTTGTTCTATCTTTTTGCTGAACGGACGGATCGCAGACCCTATTAAAGTGAATGGGTCTGCGATCTGCATGCGGCTGCCCCACGGTTGGTGCCTGTGCATTGCGGACCGCATTTTGCGGTCCGCAGCACACGTTCATGTGAAGGAGGCCTTAGTCCCATAGAAATGAATGGAGCGGTCACGTGCATGCCCAACAGGACCCTTCGTTCATTTCAGGTGGCTCCACGGGTACACAGCCCCTGTTCTCATGCTCGGTGGGGGTCTCAGTGGTACGACTCCCACTGATCTAATAGTTGTGCCCTATCCTTCAGATGGAGGATAACGATATAACAGGAATGCCCCTTTAAGTTTATTATACCTACTGTATTACCATTTTTAGGATGTTGATGTTTCCCCTGTAATTGTGCTCTTCTCCAGATAATGCTCTCAGGTGATTAATCAACTGCTTCCAAATTTTAGGAGTTCCATTTCGATTCCAAAGTTTGCTAGACAAGCTTTTAAACCTGGAGGGAAAAAAAAGATTTTTAGAATTTGTTAAAATAAGTGAAATAAAATGCTTTTAGAAGGCCAGTCTGAAAAAAAAAAAAAAAATAATAATAATAATAATAATAATAATAATACAGGACTTGACAATCCATCTGACTAATATTTTTAGGACTATTGTTTCCTTAAACCTGATCACTATCATTTGCCATTATGTTTTATTATATTTGTATTCAAACAGTATCTGTGTTGGTGTCATCTGCACAGAATCATATTAAAGGGGATTTCAGAGATTTTATTATTGATGACCTATCCTCAGGATAGGTCATCAATCTCAGATTGGCAGGGGTCCGACACCCGACAAAACCGCTGATCAGCTGTTAAAAAAGAAGCCACGCTCTGTGCTAACGCTGCCTTCCCTTTAGGGCCGCTTCACACGAGCGGATGCCGTGCGTGGCATCCGCTCCGTGAAAGAGTGCCAAGACCCGCTGCAGACTGCAGAGGCACGGAGCGGTAACATGACTGTTAATGCTCCGTGCCTCTCTGTGATCTCTTTACTACGAAATCACAGTTGTCACTGTGATTTCGTAGTAAAGAGATCACAGAGAGGCACGGAGCATTAACAGTCATGTTACCGCTCCGTGCCTCTGCAGTCTGCAGCGGGTCTTGGCACTCTTTCACGGAGCGGATGCCACGCACGGCATCCGCTCGTGTGAAGCGGCCCTTACTGTTTACCTTCTCGACATCGCAGCGGTGAGCTGGTGTAATTCCAAGCCTTCCCATTCACTTTTATGGGATAGCTCCTTTCTATAGAAGGAACTTTCTTATAGAAGTGAATGTAATTACACCTGCTCACCGCTGCGATGTCGACAGCGAGCAGGTAAACGATGAAGGGAAGGTTGCGCTCGAACAGAGTGCTCCCCTCTTTTGAACCAGCTTATCAGTGGGGGTCCCGGGTGTTGGACCCAGCCAATCCTTAGGATAGGTCAGCAATATTAAAATCCTGGAAAACCCCTTTAATTCCATTCTGTGTATGATTTAGAATAAAGTTATAAACATTCTTCGTAGAACTGAACTTTAGGGACACTTGGATTGTAACAGTATTTTCACACATATTAAAGGATGTATGCTGGTTTTGTTGCAAACAGTGCAATCTTTTGCGCAAACCTCATATTGCAAAAAAACTGCAACTTTTTCCACTTTTCCGAATTCTTGCCAGATTCACTATAATTTACACAAGAATTTGTCTTAAAATTATGGTGCAAATCTATGCTTGCTCATTGCAGGCAGTTTTGCTTGTCATTACTTTAATTTCAATGGTAACTTGAAGTTCGCTACTCTGAGGGTCAGGAGCATACACAGATCTCATAGGGCCCTAAAGCAAAACTTAGTATGGGCCTCCCTACCCCATCCAGTTTCCCAGTATGTGTGCATCACTCACTCCTAGGCAATGCAGAATACAAAGCTCAATGCCCAAGGTTTTTGATGAATTTATGTTTTAAATATTTTTAAACAGACATTTTAATTACATAAATTGTAATAAAAAAGCCACCCTTGGCCTCACCCACATTATCCGACCTCTATGTCAGTAAAGTAGAACATGTGCTTCATAAATATGGCACTCATTCTGACCACCGTATTTCCCAATGTATTCATGTGAGTCAACTATCATAAACACACTGATGAATCTCTTGCTTCCCATCTAATACAAGGCAGCCACCACTACGGGGAGCTCAGTGCATAGGAATTTATGTGTTTACAAGTGACGGAAATGGAAGCTTCAAGCTGTAATATTTAGTTTTGCACTGAGCTTTCCCTAGTGATGGATGCAGAAAAAGCAAGTGTATTCACTGCATTTCACTGTAGCAGTCGCGTGGTCTGCCTTCATTGAAAATACTCCACTGGTGAGGGCAGAGGTGATTTGATGCACACAGGATTTATACACTTTTATGTGGAATTATGTTGTGATGGGTAATTACAAGGACCTCTGCTGACTGTAAGGCCCCTTTCACACGGGCGAGTTTTCCGTGCGGGTGCAATGCGTGCGGTGAACGCATTGCACCCACACTGAATCCTGACCCATTCATTTCTATGGGGCTGTGCACACGAGCGGTGATTTTCACGCATCACTTGTGCATTGCGTGTAAATCGCAGAATGCTCCTCTTTGTGCGTTTTTCACGTAACGCAGGCCCCATAGAAATGAATGGGGTTGCGTGAAAATCGCATGCATCCGCAAGCAAGTGCGGATGCGGTGCGATTTTCACGCATGGGTTCTAGGTGACTGTCTATTCACTATACTATTTTCCCTTATAACATGGTTATAAGGGAAAATAATAGCATTCTGAATACAGAATGCTTAGTATAATAGTGCTGGAAGGGTTAAAAAAATAAAAAGTTAACTCACCTTCTCCTCTTGATCGCATAGTTCCCGGTCGGTCTCTTCTTTAGCTGTGGGCTAAAGGACCTGTGGTGATGTCAGATCACATGCTCCATCACCATGGTGATGGACCATGTGATTGGAGCATGTGATCTGACATCACCACAGGTCATTCAGCCCACAGCTAAAGAAGAGACCGACCGGGAACTACGCGATCAAGAGGAGAAGGTGAGTTAACTTTTAATTTTTTTTAACCCTTCCAGCACTATTATACTAAGCATTCTGTATTCAGAATGCTATTATTTTCCCTTATAACCATGTTATAAGGGAAAATAATACAATCTTCAGACCATCAATCCCAAGCCCGAACTTCTGTGAAGAAGTTCGGGTTTGGGTACCAAACATGCGCGATTTTTCTCACGCGAGTGCAAAACGCATGACAATGTTTTGCACTCGCGCGGAAAAATCGCGCATTTTCCCGCAACGCACCCGCCTCTTATCCGGGCAAAAAACATGACGCCCGTGTGAAAGAGGCCTAAGGTAAACAAGCGAATGAACTTGGGATCCCTATGTTGGAACAAAAGTATCAGCTATCTGCTGAGGTCATGGTAGCTGCTTCTATACACTTGTCTAGGATGTAGCAGATAGTTACTAGTCACTAGGGTTGAGTGAACCCGAACTGTAAAGTTCAGGTTCGTGCCGAACTTTATGATTTTTTGACCCCGGACCCGAACCTTTCAGTAAAAGTTTGGATTCGGGTTTGGTGTTCAGCGATTTATTGGCGCTTTTTGAAAGGCTGCAGGGCAGCCAATCAACAAGCATTTAACTCGTGTGCCCTTAGAAGTCATCACAGCCATGCCTACTAATGGCATGGCTGTGATTGGTCAGTGCAGCATGTGACCCAGGCTCTATATAAGCTGAAGTCACGTAGCGCTGCACGTCAATCTGCTGTTACTAGTGTAGGGAGAGGATGAACTGAAAATTTTTATGTAGCCCTCCTAAGCAGTGAGAGAACAGTTAGCTGGCAGCCAAAAAAAATTTACAATTTTTGTCACCCTAATGATAATGATCTAGGGGCGCAGGTTCCCCAAGCCATTCAACTCAAATCAAGCAACTTTGAGACTAACTGGCTCTCAGTTAGATGAGAGCTGGTCTTGAATTCCTCATTGCACACAAGGTTGTCATTGTAAGGTATGCTGTGACTATACCTGTCTTATGGATAAGTCATTGGCTTGCACATACCCGGCATTTGGCATATAGCCTTTGTGTGATTTTTTTGTTATAGGTAATGAAATAAAAAGTTATTGTGAATATTCAGCTAAAAATGTGTGAAATATTGTGAATTTGAATATTGCCTATGCTGCTCATCACTAATGAGCATTACAAACATAATTTTGCAGACTTTATTACCTCTGTAAATGAAGTCTTTTTACACGATTGATAAAATTTTCCTCCACATCCATTATACATTTTTTAATGTTTTTTCTGGTCTACATTTGGAAGACAAAAAGTAAAACATGATTTTTCTTTTCAGTGATATTTTAGCATAATGCAAGTTATATTGCTGTTGATATCTAATATCAGCAAAATTACAACAGTCAAATGCCTAATAAACTGATACTCACTAAGTGCGGGTTCAGATCACCGTTATGAATCCCGTTATTGCTTTCCGTTAAAACATAATTATAACAGAAAATAACTGAATTCCTAAGATGGAAACTTTAGAGGCATTCTGTCGACAGGACTATGATGGATCAAAATGGAATGCCTCTAAAGGTTTCCGTTTTGAATTCAGTCTTATGAATTCCTTTTTTTTTTCTGTTATAAGCATGTTATTACCATGTTATAATAGAAAACACTAATGGAATTCATAAGAGTGATGTGAACCTGCCCTAACATTGTTATTAGAGAATGGATTATTTCAGATGAGCATAATATGGGTGTGCTTTTTTGCTCCTATTATGCCCTAGTGTTGATCGCGTATATTCTAATCGCAAATTTTTATTGCAAATATTGGCACTTCGAGAATTCGCAAATATCCAGGATATAGTGCTATATCTTCGTAATCGTGAATATTCTAGATTTTTTTTTTCATCAGTACCCATTATCCCTCACTACTTCTTGCTTGTGGACCAATGAGAAGGCTTCAATGTCTTTGACTTTAGGAGTAGTGTCGATCGCAAATTTTTCGTATTGCGTATTCTCCGATAACAGATTTTCGCAATCAAGTAAATAATGACTGGAGATCATGAATTCTCAAATTCGCTAATATATGATGAATATTCACCCAAATATTCGCGAAATATCGCAGATTCGAATATTGCCCCTGCCGCTCATCACTGTTATGCACCCAGAACCCAGACCTCTTGCCATATCTGGACTAGAATTAGATCAATATAGTGCAGTAAATCAGGTAAACTTCAAGAGGTCTAGATATTGTGTTATGGGCACACAAACAAACACTCATATTATGCCCATCTGAAAACGGCCAAAGTCAGGAAATGGGTCAGTTTTAAAATCTGTGCAGAAGGTCGCTTGCCCAAATAATTTTGCTTGCTACATCCCCATATATCTTCTATATTTCTGTGTTAAGTAAAATTTTCATTTTTCAGATTACAACTACTGGCTACACATAATTAAATATATGCGTTTCCCTACAGTGTTGCAAATCATGCTTTCTTCACACCAGGTCACTTTGCACCACAGATCTCAAGATATGTGGTAGGGAAGGATACATACGTCTGCTGCTGACAGGACTAAGACAAAACAAATTTACATGCAAAATTAAAAAAAAAGGAATAAAAGTAAATATTTTTTTAAGTATTTTTTTTATTATGCCAATATAGTATAAATGAGGTAAAAATTATGAAAATCGATAAAGCACATCCAAAAAACATTTTTTAGAAATGCAACTTTTTTACATACTTCCCTCAAATAATTGTGTTATTCAATTATTGCTTGTACTGTAAAATGGTATAAATAAATACAACTCCTTCCATAAAAACAAGCTTAGTGTTATGGCTTTTCAAATGCTGGGTTCTTAATGGGGTTTTCTGAGATTACTGGCGTTATTAACAGTTATGCTCATATAGTTGCTTACCTCATGTACATCCTCCCCATGTTTTTTTTTTTTTTTTTTTTTATAATTTGCACTCTCCTGGCCTGTTTTCACCATGTAAACCAATCACTCAGGTTTATTCAAAACCTTTATGTAGCATTTCTTGTTGCTCTATCCAACCAAACCTATGATGCTCTTGTCCTTTCTGCGCCACAGCTCCAGTATTGCCCCTAACAACACCCAGCGAGATTATAGTTCCTCCCACCCACCTTGTTACACAGACACTCACCTATCACTGGCCCGCTTGCTGCACTGATATTCCCATGGACATAATATCACAGGAAATAAGAGAGGGCAGCATGGTGTATTTACATTTAACTATTTTAGTTTTTTTTATCTTTTTTTAAAACTTTTTATGTTTTACTATACAATCATTTAATTGCTTATACAATAGACTGCAACCTGCTAACTACTCATAAGACATAGTTGCTAATAGAGATCAGCGAAAAGATTCTACAGAATCAATTTGTCAAGTCATGTAATGACTGTGGCACCTGAGCGGTTAAATGACCAGGATCAGAGTTATCTCCAATTCCAATCATTGCAGGTGGGTGTCATCTATATAACATAGTCAGCACCTGCCACTTATGGAGCGGGCTCAGCCCATGAGCCTGCTCCATACACTTCTTTTGTAGATGATGTAACTGTACATCAGTTTGCGCAAAGGGCTTAGGCCTGTTTCACACTTGCATTGTTAATTCTGGTATTGCGATCCGGCAGATGCTCTAAAAACTGAATTTGTTTTGATTTTGCACATCAGGATACATCCGTTCAGTTAGGATGCAGTTGTGTGAAATCAAAATGGAAAAAAAAAAACTGATCTGTCACTAAATACATTGAAAGTCAATGGGTGGTGGGTGTTTTTTTACGCTCCTTAACCACCTCCCGACCGCCTAACGCGCCGATGCGTCCGGGAGGTGGTTGATTTACTCCTCCTGGACGCATCGGCGTGTCATCTCGCGAGACGCGAGATTTCGTCACAGCCGGCCCGCGCATGCGCATCGGGGGCCGGCATTTCGTCGCCAAGTATTTCGTCAGCAACCTGCCGGCCAATGATCGTGGCTGGCAGGTTGCTGATTTTAAAAAAAAACAATCAGAAGCCAGATAACCCATCATATTAGTAAATATGATGTGGTTATATGGCTGCTGTGCTCCTCTGCTCCTTCTTTTGGTCAGTTGGTTCCAGCAGAGGAGCACACATCACTGTGAGTACCCACCAACACCACACTTAGCCCCCAGATCACCTCCCAGCACCCAATTAACCCTTTGATCACCCCTGTCAATCACTAGTAAAAAGGAAAAAAGTGATCAGTGCAAACTGTCACTTTTTTTTTTCACTGGTATTGACCATTAGGTTTTAGGTATAGTTTAGGCCCCTTGGTTAGGTAGTTTAGGGATCAGTTAGCGCCCAGCCCACCGCACCACAGTCCGTTATTCGCTGATTAGCGTATCGCTAATCAGCATTTGTACTTTTATAATGCTGATTAGCGATACCCTTGCTCTCCAGCAATTACAACAATGTGACACCATAGTAATCAAAATGGCGGACAAAGGGGGGGCGGTGGTCGTTATGGATAGGGCAACTTATGGTCAGCAATTACGGGAAATGCTGGGGGACACTTCCACATATAGGAAATTAGTGCGAGATCCGCTACAGGAATATATGGGTACCTACGTTTCGCTGCTATCAAAGGGAAAGGAGTGTGGTGCCTTTGGTGACAGTGAATATAGATACCTCAATGTGGAAGTGCCCGTCACCCCTATTATGCACGCCCTACCCAAAATCCATAAGGGCGTCCACCCGCCCCCTCTGCGTCCTATAGTCTCAGGTATAGGTTCCCTGACTGAGCGCCTGGGCAGTTGGCTGGATAACATTCTCCAGCCACTGGTCAGGCACACTCCAGGGTTCTTGAAGGATACTTCAGATGTATTGCGAGCCATGTACAAATTTGTGTGGACTGACAATTATAGGTGGATCACAGCAGATGTGGTCTCTCTCTATCCCTCTATTCCCCACGGGGTTGCTCTACTGGCACTGGAATTCCACCTCCATCGATATACTGGCTTCAGCTCGGGTTATATTGATTTTATTTGTGAAGTCACCAAATTTTTGCTGACCCACAATTACTTTGTGTTTGATGGTGTGCACTACCTGCAGATCCGCGGAGTCTCAATGGGGGCCAAGTTCTCACCGTCTTTGGCCAATCTGACCATGTCATATTGGGAGGAGAGGTACATTTACGGTCTGAGCAACCCGTTTGGGCCTGGTATGGTCTGGTACGGCAGATACATCGACGACATACTTATGGTGTGGGCGGGCGGTGTGTCTGCCGTCCCGGACCTCCAGGCATACCTAAACAATAATGATTACAACTTGCGATTCATTTGTTCCGCACATGAGTCCCATACTAGTTTTCTGGATTTGACACTCCGCGGATGTCCGGGGGAAATAGTGCACACCATCACATACAGAAAAGAAGTGTCCGGTAACTCAATTCTAAATGCAAAAAGCCACCATCCAATGCATACCATTAGAGCAATCCCCGTGGGGGAATTCATGCGTGCAGCAAGAAATTGTAGTGATGGGGACAAATTAGATGATGAGTTTGATAAGGTAGCTCAAAGACTAAAAGAAAGAAATTATCCAACCTGGATGATTAAGAGGGGGAGAACAATTGCTTCACTCAAAGATAGAGAGGAAATGCTATTTGGCAAGTCCAAGCATAAGAGGATTTGGAGGGCCTCTCCTGGCGGTGTAGGAGTCTGCGTGGATGGTGAGCGGGACAGCATTCCTACCTTATCCCTGTCTTATAGTAGAGAATTCAATGCAATCAGTTCATCTATTAAAAAATGTTTACCAATATTGTTTGAGGACAACATCTTATATCAAGCATTGAAATCTGGTTGCAGAATTGTCTCTAGAAGAGCAGCTACTCTGTCCTGCTCACTATCACCGTCTCTTTATACTACCAGTAGCATTAGACAAGATGTCAAATCCAGGTGGTTATGCTACCAGGGCTTCACTAAGTGTGGAGCCAACCGCTGCAAGACATGCAATTACGTTGTACCTACTCAGACATTTGACAATGTAACACATACTGACAAATTTCCTATCCGCAGTTATATCAACTGTAATACGGAGGGTGTAGTCTATGCCATCAGATGCACTGATTGTGATCTGATGTACATAGGCAGCACAGCCCGTAAATTTAAGAGTCGGATCCTCGAACATTTGAACTATATTAGCAACCCTAATATTCTCAACATCTCAAATATAGCGAGGCACTTCATCCAAAAACATGCCCGTAGAGTGACGTTTTTCCAAGCTTTTGCTATAGAAAAAGTTTTGGCACCCAAAAGGGGAGGTGACCACCGCAAAAAGATTCTTCTCCGTGAGGCCTACTGGATCTTTAGACTTGGGTCCAGGATTCCGGCAGGCCTCAATTTGCGAAAAGAACTGATGTATATTTACAATTGAACTATGGATTATGCATATAAAGAGGATATAGGTATTTGCCAGTAGTTCAACACGAGGGTCCGACCCATGCGCACAAAAATCCTCTCTCTTTGCCGAGAGATAAGGTGTGAAATTTATATTGCGGGATGGGTTTGTGCGTACCAGCCGAATTCTGCTTAGGACATCGGTTGCACGGTGCGGTTTGGTCATGCGCAACAGTATGCATCATTGTTAAATTTAATACCAATTTGTTCAGATGATAGTTGTGCCAGAGAGACAGTATTTATACATACTTATTTAGTCTCTCTTTCATACCTTCTATATATAGATATATTAGCTTTGCAACACAGGATATGCTAGTCTGTAATGAACACTTTAAGATCAATGTATCTCTGCAACAAAATGCAAACACACAAGCTTGCTTTATTTCTATCATATAGATTTACTATGAAATCTCTATACTATTTGCCGAATCTTATTTGATTGTATTACATTTCAGGTTGTAAGACCGTTATTTTGATTGTTTATATTAATAATTTTTATTAGTAAGTATCCACACTGTGCGGTTTTACCATTGCAAAGCACACAATCTGGTGATTGTGGGGTTAAATTGACCCAGGTATATCCTCACAGTGTGTTTCGAATTGCATGTGTAATCGATGAACCTAATCAAGAGGTGTGCCTCTGTTGTGGCAGCCTATGAGATTGGATGCTCCTCCCAGGATTTTCTGACGAGGTGCATTCCTAATCCTTTATAATGTGGGGTCACACGTAGCATGGTGCTACGACTAAGGGTACATACCCGAAACGCGTCAGCGACCATGCCGTGGATCCAGTGACTGTGTCGGTGTTATGAATCAATAAAGAAGAGCTAAGAGGACCTCCATTGTCTCCAGATACCTTTTTTCCTATTTTGTTTGCTGCCTGCTACGGGAACACTCCCCCAGGGCCTCTGGAGCCGGGTTTATACACCACACCAGGAAGGTGAGCTGGATACAAAGTTTTCTCTACTTTTATAGTATCTGGAAGTGATCAAAACTGATCACGGTCAGATCTATAATTGTATTAGTGTCACTTTAGTTCTCCCTCCACCTAAAACGCAGTGTTTGCCCGATCAGGCCTGATCGGTCGCCCACACGTGCGTTCGTCCACACCCGCCCCACCGCAGTGACAAAAAAAATGAGTTTTGATATTTTTTATCAACCGCAGCGGCCGCCGGTACTTCGCTAGCCTCCCATTTGTAAGACAGGCTTGCTTTTTTTTATCTTGGGTAGTCTCAGGGAATACCCCTAAATTTAGTTGCCCACATGTCAAACAGGGGGTATTCTTCTGAAGAGGCCTACAGGCTTCTGACCCAGTCGGATGAGGAATGGGAACCCTCATCTGATGAATCTAGCGGGTCAGAATACGAACCTGTAGAAAGCAGTGGCTCTCTGACCCAAAGTTCGGACGAGGAGGCTGAGGTCCCTGATAGCACCAGGCGTACCCGGCCCCGTGTCGCTAGACCGCAGGTTGCGCAGGATCCGCTTCAAGAGCAGCAGAGTGGGGCTGGTGCTGTCGGATTATGTGGTGAGGCATACACCAGCAGCCCAGCCCTTCCTGGACCTAGTACCAGCACTGCCGTAGAACATGGTGAAGTAGCGAGCACTAGAAGGGCAGTTGAAGCTGGTACGGTGGCACGTGCAGTAGTGACCCCGTCGCAGCCACCGCAAAGACGTGCCCGTAGAGCCCCTAGAATCCCTGAGGTGCTGGCAAACCCTAATTGGCAGTCCCCAACTTCAGCCGCACCTGTAGTTCCCCCTTTCACCGCCCAGTCTGGAGTTCGGGTTGAGACAGCTCAGATCGGTTCCGGCCCTGGGATTTTTTGAGCTGTTCTTGACTGCGGAGCTCTTAGACTTAGTTGTGGCAGAGACAAACCGGTATGCCACACAATTTATAACCGCTAACCCGGGAAGCTTTTATGCCCAGCCTTTCCGGTGGAAACCAGTCCAAGTTTCCGAAATTAAAACTTTTTTGGGCCTCCTCCTCAACATGGGTCTAACTAAAAAGCATGAATTGCGGTCATATTGGTCCACGAACCCAATTCATCACATGCCCATGTTCTCTGCTGCTATGTCCAGGACACGATTTGAGACCATCCTGCGTTTCCTGCACTTTAGTGATAACAGCACCTCCCGTCCCAGAGGCCACCCTGCTTTTGACCGGCTGCACAAAATTCGGCCCCTCATAGACCATTTCAACCTGAAATTTGCAGATATGTATACCCCAGAGCAAAACATCTGCGTAGACGAGTCCCTTATACATTTTACCGGGCGCCTTGGCTTCAAACAATACATCCCAAGCAAGCGCGCCCGGTATGGGGTCAAATTGTATAAGCTCTGTGAAAGGGCCACAGACTATACACACAAATTTTGTGTCTATGAGGGAAAAGATCAGACCCTGGAGCCGGTCGGTTGCCCTGACTACCTGGGGAGCAGTGGGAAGATAGTCTGGGACTTGGTGTCACCCTTATTCGGCAAGGGGTACCATCTTTATGTGGACAATTTTTACACAAGTGTGGCCCTCTTTAGGCATTTGTTTCTAGAACGGATTGGCGCCTGTGGTACCGCACGAACTAGTCACGCGGGTTTCCCCCAACGGCTCGTTAGCACCCGTCTTGCAAGGGGGCAGAGGGCCGCACTGTGTAACGAAGAACTGCTCGCGGTGAAATGGAGAGACAAGCGTGACGTTTACATGCTCTCCTCCATTCATGCAGACACGACAATACAAATTGAGCGAGCAACCCGTGTCATTGAAAAGCCCCTCTCAGTCCACGACTATAACCTTCACATGGGAGGGGTGGACTTCAATGACCAGATGTTGTCTCCGTATTTAGTTTCCCGCAGAACCAGACGCTGGTATAAGAAGGTGTCTGTATATTTAATTCAATTGGCTCTGTATAATAGTTTTGTTCTCTACAGTAAGGCTGGGAGAACTGGATCCTTCCTCAAATTTCAGGAAGAGATCATCGAGAACCTCCTGTATCCAGGAGGTTCCGTGGCCCCATCCACCAGTGTAGTTAGCCGTCTACACGAGCGACATTTCCCCAATGTCGTTGCTGGTACCTCAACCCACCCGTCACCCCGAAAAAGATGTCGTGTCTGTAGCAGGAGTGGAATAAGGCGTGACACCCGCTATTTCTGTCCTGACTGTCCTGACCACCCTGCCCTATGCTTAGGGGAGTGTTTCCGGAAGTACCACGCACAGGTACACCTAGCATAGGGATCATCTCACCAGGACAGGCACACAGGGCTATTAGGGCCCATTCACTCACAGCTGCTGCAAACGTCTCCTTTCACCTGGGACAAAGTGCATAACGCACTTCGCCACATCTTTGGGCGATTTGCGCTTTGCACATTGACCCATGGGGAAGGAGAGGTTTGTTCTATAAAGGTAAAAAAAAAAAAAAAAAAAAAACACCAGTAAGCAAACACGTTAATGTTTAGTTCAAAAAGTTAAAGTTTACATGTTCTGTTCCAAAGTTAATAAAATTATTGCGTTGCGGCCTGGTTTTTTCTTTTTTTTTTTCTTTTTTTACCTTCCAGGTGGACCAACCGTTCGACTAGCTGCAGCACTGATGTGCATTCTGACAGAAGCATTGCGCTGCTGTCAGATTACACGCAAGTCG
Source organism: Bufo gargarizans (assembly GCF_014858855.1). Taxonomy (NCBI): domain Eukaryota; kingdom Metazoa; phylum Chordata; class Amphibia; order Anura; family Bufonidae; genus Bufo; species Bufo gargarizans. The sequence goes on from NW_025334109.1 coordinate 635,173, forward strand.
GTGTATGCGGCGCTGCAAGACGAGATTTCTCCTCTGCAGTAACAGATACGTTTGCTGATGCATACGAGCTGAGGAGGAGGCGGCGTTCCTATGCTTTGGCAAACACTTTGTATGTAAAAAAAATAAAATAATAATCCCGGCAATGATTTATTCATCCACATCGATTGATGTGAATGGAGAAATCTGGTTTGCCAGGGCATACGAGCTAAGTGGGTATGGATGTTGGGCGGAGCTCCTATGTCCTGGCAGACGCCTTTCCCCTCCTTTTTTTTTTGGCAGAGATTTTTTCATCCACATTAATCGATGCGAATGAAGAAATCTGTGCCGTTCATTTTTTTCTTTCAGCCCAGAGGCTGAACGGAAAAAAAAAGTCTCATTACCTGTATGCTCAATATAAGGAGAATAGCAGAAACTCCTAATGCTGGCCATACATGTAATGATTGCAGAGACCCTCAAATGCCAGGGCAGTACAAACACCCCACAACTGACCCCATTTTGGAAAGAAGACACCCCAAGGTATTCGCTGAGGGGCATATTGAGTCCATGAAAGATTTAAATTTTTGTCCTAAGTTAGCAGAAAGTGAGACTTTGGGGTGTCTTCTTTCCAAAGTGGGGTCACATGTGGGGTATTTATACTGCCCTGGCTTTTTAGGGGCCCTAAAGCGTAAGAAGAAGTCTTGGATCCAAATGTCTAAAAATGCCCTCCTAAAAGGAATTTGGGCACTTTTGCAGCCTAGATGCGCAAAAGTGTCACACATCTGGTATCCCCGTACTCAGGAGAAGCTGGGGAATGTGTTTTGGGGTGTCATTTTACATATACCCATGCTGGGTGAGATAAATATCTTGGTCAAATGCCAACTTTGTATAAAAAAAATTGAAAAGTTGTCTTTTGCTAAGATATTTCTCTCACCCAGCATGGTTATATGTGAAATGACACCACAAAACACATTGGAGAAGTTTCCTGAGTACGGCGATACCAGATGTGTGACACTTTTTTGCAGCCAAGGTGGGCAAAGGGGCACATATTCCAAAGTGAACCTTTCGGATTTCGCTGGTCATTTTTTACACATTTTGATTGCAAAGTAGTTCTCACACATTTGGGCCCCTAAATTGCCAGAGCAGTATAACTACGCCACAAGTGACCCCATTTTGGAAAGAAGACACCCCAAGGTATTCCGTGAGGGGCATGGCGAGTTCCTAGAATTTTTTATTTTTTGTCGCAAGTTAGTGGAATATGAGACTTTGTAAGAAAAAAAAACAAAAAAAAACCTTCATTTTCCGCTAACTTATGACAAAAAATAAAAAATTCAAGGAACTCGCCATGCCCCTCACGGAATACCTTGGGGTGTCTTCTTTCCAAAATGGGGTCACTTGTGGCGTAGTTATACTGCCCTGGCAATTTAGGGGCTCAAATGTGTGAGAACTACTTTGCAATCAAAATGTGCAAAAAATGGCCTGCGAAATCCGAAAGGTGCACTTTGGAATATGTGCCCCTTTGCCCACCTTGGCAGCAAAAAAGTGTCACACATCTGGTATCGCCGTACTCAGGAGAAGTTGGGGAATGTGTTTTGGGGTGTCATTTTACATATACCCATGCTGGGTGAGAAAAATATCTTGGTCAAATGCCAACTTTGTATAAAAAAATGGGAAAAGTTGTCTTTTGCCAAGATATTTCTCTCACCCAGCATGGGTATATGTAAAATGACACCCCAAAACACATTCCCCAACTTCTCCTGAGTATGGAGATACCAGATGTGTGACACTTTTTTGCAGCCTAGGTGGGTAAAGGGACCCACATTCCAAAGTGCACCTTTCGGATTTCGCAGGTCATTTTTTACAGATTTTGATTGCAAAGTACTTCTCACACATATGGGCCCCTAAATTGCCAGGGCAGTATAACTACGCCACAAGTGACCCCATTTTGGAAAGAAGACACCCCAAGGTATTCTGTGAGGGGCATGGCGAGTTCCTAGAATTTTTTCATTTTTTGTCGCAAGTTAGTGGAATATGAGACTTTGTAAGAAAAAAATAAAAATAAAAAATCATCATCATTTTCCGCTAACTTGTGACAAAAAATAAAAAGTTCTATGAACTCACTATGCCCATCAGCGAATACCTTAGGGTGTCTACTTTCCGAAATGGGGTCATTTGTGGGGTTTTTCTACTGTTTGGGCATTGTAGAACCTCAGGAATCATGACAGGTTCTCAGAAAGTCAGAGCTGCTTCAAAAAGCGGAAATTCACATTTTTGTACCATAGTTTGTAAACGCTATAACTTTTACCCAAACCATTTTTTTTTTTTGCCCAAACTTTTTTTTTTTATCAAAGACATGTAGAACTATAAATTTAGCGAAAAATTTATATATGGATGTCGTTTTTTTTGCTAAATTTTACAGCTGAAAGTGAAAAATGTCATTTTTTTGCAAAAAAAATCGTTAAATTTCGATTAATAACAAAAAAAGTAAAAATGTCGGCAGCAATGAAATACCACCAAATGAAAGCTCTATTAGTGAGAAGAAAAGGAGGTAAAATTCATTTGGGTGGTAAGTTGCATGACCGAGCGATAAACGGTGAAAGTAGTGTAGTGCCGAAGTGTAAAAAGTGGCCTGGTCATGAAGGGGGTTTTAGCTAGCGGGGCTGAAGTGGTTAAAAAACGGATCTGTCACCATTGACTTACTTTGTTTTCAGTGACCAATCAGTTTTTTTCCCATTTTTATGACCAGACAAAAAACAGCTTGCAGCGGTTTTGTGTCCGGTCACAAAATGGAATGCTGACGGAATGGAAGACATGCATCCTGAACAGATCTCTTTTCATTTAGAATGCATGGGGACAAAAAGGATCTGCCGGATCTCAATAACAACACATATGTGAAACAGAACTTAAAGGGGTTTTTCAGCCTATATATACTGATCACCTACAGTGTCATGCAAAAGTTTGGGCACCCCTGGTAAAAATTACTGCTACATTTTCAAAATAATACAAAAGGAAAAGGGACTGAAACAAAAGTTTAGGCACCTTGCATAGTTAGTACCTAGTAGCAGCACCCCATTTGACAAGTATCATAGTTTGTAAACACTTTTTTTATTAGCCAGCCAAGAGTCTTTCAATTCTTGTTTGATGGATTTTTATTCATTCTTCCTTGCAAAGGTCTTCTAGTTCTGTGAGATTCCTAAACCTTGCACGCGCTGTTCTTTTGAGGTCTTTCTGTAGATTTCACAATGATGTTCAGATCAGGGGACTGTAGGGGCCATGATAAAACCTGCAGCTTGCACTTTTTGAGGTCATCTGTTGTGGATTTTGAGATGTGTTTCAAGTTCAACTTCAGCTTTTTTACAGTTGGTGTTATGTTTGCTTCCAGAATTTGCTGGAAAGTCATTAAATCAATTCTTCACTGTACCTGAGAAAAGTTCCCTGTGCCACTGGCTACAACACAACCCCAAAGCATGATTGATCCACCCCCATGATTTTTGGTTGGAGAGGCATTCTTTTCATGAAATGCTGTACAATATTTTCTCCAAACATACCTTTGCTCATTGTGGCCCTAAGAGTTCCATTTTAACCTCATCGGTCCACAGGACTAGTTTCCAAAATGCATCAGGTCTGTTTAGATGTTCTTTTGCAAACTTTTGATTGTGGTGAGGATGCAGGAGAAGTTTTCTTCTGATGACTCTTCCACGTAAGCCATATTTGTGCAGGTGTCGCTGAACAGTAGAACAATATGTCACAACTCCAAATTCTGCTAAATCTTCCTGGAGGTCTTTTACAGTCAAGCCATGGTTCTGATTTGCCTTTCTATTAATCCTATGAAAAGCTGTCTCTGAAAGATTTCTTAGTCTTCCAGACCTTCTCTTGACCTCCACTGTTCTTGTTAACTGCCATTTCTTACTAACATTTCAAATGGAGGAAATTGTAACCTGCAACTACCTCAAAAGGCGCAAACTGAAGGTTTTACCATAGCAATTACAGTCCTCTGAGCTGAACTTCATTGAAAATCTGTAGAAAGACCTCGAAAGAGCAGTGCATACAAGACGGCCCAGGAATCTAAAAAAACTGGAAGACCTTTGCAAGGAAGAAAAGATAAAAGCCATCTAACAAGAATTGAAAGACTTGGCTGGCTAATAAAAAAAAGCAGTTACAAGCTGTGATACTTGTCAAAGGGGGTGCTACTAGGTACTAACAATGCAGGGTGCGCAACATTTTGCTTCGGGCCATTTTCCTTTTTTGTTATTTTGAAAATGCAAAAGATTAAAAATTTTTTTTTTTAAGAATTTTTGCTTAAAAAAAGCATTTTTGCTTAAAAAAAGTATTTTGCTTGTGTCATCTTCACTTTATGCTATTTGGAGATAATTTCATTTTCAACTTGCTAAGGCTCCTTACACACTAGCGTTTTAGTTTTCCGTTATTGAGATCCGTCATAGGCGTTAAAAACCGGAAACATAAGCTTCAGTTTTGTCCCTATTCATTGTCAATGGGGGCAAAACTGAACAGAACGGAATGCTTCAAAATGCATTCCATTCCGTTTAGTTGCGTTCCCCTACCGGAGAGCAAACCGCAACATGTTGTAGTCTGCTTTCTGTCCTGGGATGCGAAGCAAGATGGATCCGGCATGACCCCCAATGCAAGTCAATGGGGACGGATCCATTTTCTCTGCCACAATAGAAAACGTCCCCATTGACTTTCAATGAAGCACATGATGGATCCGTTTTGGCAATGTTAAAGATAATACAACTGGATTCTTTCATAATGGATGCAGATGGTGGTATTATCATTAACTGAAGTGTTTTTGCTAAACCCTGCCGGATCCAGCAAAAACGCTAGTGTGGCATGCCACTGTATATTCGGGATAAATCATCAGTATAAGATCACTGGGGGCCTAACACTTGGCACCCCCACCCATCAGCGAATTTGAATTCACAAACAATAGACAGTGAACATAGACAGAAGCAGAAAGCCCCATCTACTTGGGTTATACTAAAAATACTCTTTATTTTTATACTGTAGTGCCAACATATTCTGCAGAGCTTTAAAAGGGGTTCATGTGCAAACAGAGTCATAAATAACATGTCAACAATCAAAACAAGAGGAATGAGGGCCCTCCACACACGAGCTTATAATCTATAAGGAGATAGGGGTGAACCAGAAGGTAACAAGTGGTTGTTTTGTACAATGGTCCAGCTATCTTAACATAATAATAGATATAAAGCTGCATGAGCCCGTCACCAGTTGGTATCTGTAGTGCTTCTGAGTGCATGGGGTATGGATATTTTACGATGGATCAGGTGCAGAAGAATGATGTGGGGGGAGCTAAATGCAGAAGAGTTAGATTAGGGGATGTGGAAGGTTAACCTAAAGAGATGAGTTTTTAGGAAGTTCCTAAAACTGTGGATGTTGTGAATTAACATAATTGCTTGGGGTAGGGCATTCCAGAGAAATGGTGCAGCTCGAGAAAAGTCTTGAAGACAGGAGTAAAAGGTTCGGATTATGGTGGATGTTAGTATTCATTAGCTGTATGGAGAGAGCATGAGCAGGATGGTAAAGAGAAATGAGGGAGGAGATTAGGAGCTAGCAGCACCGTGGAGACCTTTGTGGGCGAGAATGAGCAGTTTAAATTGAATCTTATACTTTATGGGCAACCAGTGCAATGACTGGCTCAGGACAGAGGCATTGGAGTAGAAGTTAAATATATCAGCCTGGCTGCTGCTTTCAGGATAGATTGGACAGATGAAAGTCTTGTGAGGGTAGAATAATTAGTATTGAGTAACAGTAATCAAGATGGAAATGGATCAGGGCAACAATAATTTATATTTTTTTCCACAGTAAGAAAGGGTAGATTATAGAAATGTTTTTGAGGTGCACGCGGCATGAGCAGGAAAGCGATTAAATATAGGGGGCAAACATAAGATTAGGAGTTCAGTGGGGAGTTCTACTCAATGATTGATACTCAGCTCTCTCTTTATGTTCACCTATATGTCGAAGACTATCGATCACTGAGCCTGATCGCCTACTGGACTCCTAGCCCCAGAATGAATAGAGGTTTAAATACAGTATATACATTGCAACTTATTAGAGTTGAGCGGACACCTGGATGTTCGGGTTCGAGAAGTTCGGCCGAACTTCCCGGAAATGTTCGGGTTCGGGATCCGAACCCGATCCGAACTTCGTCCCGAACCCGAACCCCATTGAAGTCAATAGGGACCCAAACTTTTTGGCACTAAAAAGGCTGTAAAACAGCCCAGGAAAGGGCTAGAGGGCTGCAAAAGGCAGCAACATGTAGGTAAATCCCCTGCAAACAAATGTGGATAGGGAAATGAATAAAAATATAAATAAAATAAATAAAAATTAACCAATATCAATTGGAGAGAGGTCCCATAGCAGAGAATCTGGCTTCACGTCACCCACCACTGCAACAGTCCATTGTCATATATTTAGGCCCAGCACCCAGGCAGAGGAGAGAGGTCCCGTAACAGAGAATCTGTCTTCATGTCAGCAGAGAATCAGTCTGCATGTCATAGCAGAGAATCACGCTTCACGTCAGCCACCACTGCAACAGTCCATTGGCATATATTTAGGCCCAGCACCCAGGCAGAGGAGAGAGGTCCCGTAACAGAGAATCTGTCTTCATGTAAGCAGAGAATTAGTCTGCATGTCATAGCAGAGAATCAGGCTTCACGTCAGCCACCACTGCAACAGTCCATTGTGATATATTTAGGCCCAGCACCCAGGCAGAGGAGAGAGGTCCTGTAACAGAGAATCTGGCTTCATGTCAGCAGAGAATCAGTCTGCATGTCATAGCAGAGAATCAGGCTTCACGTCAGCCACCACTGCAACAGTCCATTGTCATATATTTAGGCCCAGCACACAGGCAGAGGAGAGAGGTCCCGTAACAGAGAATCTGTCTTCATGTCAGCAGAGAATCAGTCTGCATGTCATAGCAGAGAATCAGGCTTCACGTCAGCCACCAGTGGAACAGTCCATTGTCATATATTTAGGCCCAGCACACAGGCAGAGGAGAGAGGTCCCGTAACAGAGAATCTGTCTTCATGTCAGCAGAGAATCAGTCTGCATGTCATAGCAGAGAATCACGCTTCACGTCAGCCACCACTGCAACAGTCCATTGGCATATATTTAGGCCCAGCACCCAGGCAGAGGAGAGAGGTCCCGTAACAGAGAATCTGGCTTCATGTCAGCAGAGAATCAGTCTGCATGTCATAGCAGAGAATCAGGCTTCACGTCAGCCACCACTGCAACAGTCCATTGTCATATATTTAGGCCCAGCACCCAGGCAGAGGAGAGAGGTCCCGTAACAGAGAATCTGTCTTCATGTAAGCAGAGAATTAGTCTGCATGTCATAGCAGAGAATCAGGCTTCACGTCAGCCACCACTGCAACAGTCCATTGTGATATATTTAGGCCCAGCAACCAGGCAGAGGAGAGAGGTCCTGTAACAGAGAATCTGGCTTCATGTCAGCAGAGAATCAGTCTGCATGTCATAGCAGAGAATCAGGCTTCACGTCAGCCACCACTGCAACAGTCCATTGTCATATATTTAGGCCCAGCACACAGGCAGAGGAGAGAGGTCCCGTAACAGAGAATCTGTCTTCATGTCAGCAGAGAATCAGTCTGCATGTCATAGCAGAGAATCAGGCTTCACGTCAGCCACCAGTGCAACAGTCCATTGTCATATATTTAGGCCCAGCACACAGGCAGAGGAGAGAGGTCCCGTAACAGAGAATCTGTCTTCATGTAAGCAGAGAATTAGTCTGCATGTCATAGCAGAGAATCAGGCTTCACGTCAGCCACCACTTCAACAGTCCATTGTCATATATTTAGGCCCAGCACCCAGGCAGAGGAGAGAGGTCCCGTAACAGAGAATCTGGCTTCATGTCAGCAGAGAATCAGTCTGCATGTCATAGCAGAGAATCAGGCTTCACGTCAGCCACCACTGTAACAGTCCATTGTCATATATTTAGGCCCAGCACCCAGGCAGAGGAGAGAGGTCCCGTAACAGAGAATCTGGCTTCATGTCAGCAGAGAATTAGTCTGCATGTCATAGCAGAGAATCAGGCTTCACGTCAGCCACCAGTGGAACAGTCCATTGTCATATATTTAGGCCCAGCACCCAGGCAGAGGAGAGAGGTCCCGTAACAGAGAATCTGTCTTCATGTCAGCAGAGAATAAGTCTGCATGTCATAGCAGAGAATCAGGCTTCACGTCAGCCACCACTGCAACAGTCCATTGGCATGTATTTAGGCCCAGCACCCAGGCAGAGGAGAGAGTTCCCGTAACAGAGAATCTGTCTTCATGTCAGCAGAGAATCAGTCTGCATGTCATAGCAGAGAATCAGGCTTCACGTCAGCCACCACTGCAACAGTCTATTGGCATATATTTAGGCCCAGCACCCAGGCAGAGGAGAGAGGTCCCGTAACAGAGAATCTGGCTTCATGTCAGCAGAGAATTAGTCTGCATGTCATAGCAGAGAATCAGGCTTCACGTCAGCCACCAGTGCAACAGTCCATTGTCATATATTTAGGCCCAGCACCCAGGCAGAGGAGAGAGGTCCCGTAACAGAGGATCTGGCTTCATGTCAGCAGAGAATCAGTCTGCATGTCATAGCAGAGAATCAGGCTTCACGTCAGCCACCATTGCAACAGTCCATTATCATATATTTAGGCCCAGCACCCAGGCAGAGGAGAGAGGTCCCGTAACAGAGAATCTGTCTTCATATCAGCAGAGAATTAGTCTGCATGTCATTGCAGAGAATCAGGCTTCACGTCAGCCACCACTGCAACAGTCCATTGTCATATTTTTAGGCCCAGCACCCAGGCAGAGGAGAGAGGTCCCGTAACAGAGAATCTGGCTTCATGTCAGCAGAGAATCAGTCTGCATGTCATAGCAGAGAATCAGGCTTCACGTCACCCAACATTGGAACAGTCCATTGGCATATATTTAGGCCCCGGCACCCAGACAGAGGAGAGGTTCATTCAACTTTGGGTAGCCTCGCAATATAATGGTAAAATGAAAATAAAAATAGGATTGAATGAGGAAGTGCCCTGGAGAACAATAATATATGTTTAAGGGGAGGTAGTTAATGTCTAATCTGCACAAGGGATGGACAGGTCCTGTGGGATCCATGCCTGGTTCATTTTTATGAACGTCAGCTTGTCCATATTGGCTGTAGACAGGCGGCTGAGATTGTCTGTAATGACGCCCCCTGCCGTGCTGAATACACGTTCAGACAAAACGTTGGCCGCCGGGCAGGCCAGCACCTCCAAGGCATAAAAGGCTAGCTCTGGCCACGTGGACAATTTAGAGACCCAGAAGTTGAATGGGGCCGAACCATCAGTCAGTACGTGGAGGGGTGTGCACACGTACTGTTCCTCCATGTTAGTGAAATGTTGCCTCCTGCTAACACGTTGCGTATCAGGTGGTGGTGCAGATAGCTGTGGCGTGTTGACAAAACCTTTCCACATCTCTGCCATGCTAACCCTGCCCTCAGAGGAGCTGGCCGTGACACAGCTGCCTTGGCGACCTCTTGCTCCTCCTCTGCCTTGGCCTTGGGCTTCCACTTGTTCCCCTGTGACATTTGGGAATGCTCTCAGTAGCGCGTCTACCAACGTGCGCTTGTACTCGCGCATCTTCCTATCACGCTCCAGTGCAGGAAGTAAGGTGGGCACATTGTCTTCGTACCGTGGATCCAGCAGGGTGGCAACCCAGTAGTCCGCACACGTTAAAATGTGGGCAACTCTGCTGTCGTTGCGCAGACACTGCAGCATGTAGTCGCTCATGTGTGCCAGGCTGCCCAGGGGTAAGGACAAGCTGTCCTCTGTGGGAGGCGTATCGTCATCGTTCTGCCTTTCCCCCCAGCCACGCACCAGTGATGGGCCCGAGCTGTGTTGGGTGCCACCCCGCTGTGACCATGCTTCATCCTCATCCTCCTCCACCTCCTCCTCGTCCTCCTCGTCCTCCAGTAGTGGGCCCTGGCTGGCCACATTTGTACCTGGCCTCTGCTGTTGCAAAAAACCTCCCTCTGAGTCACTTCGAAGAGACTGGCCTGAAAGTGCTAAAAATGACCCCTCTTCCTCCTCCTCCTCCTCCTGGGCCACCTCCTCTTCCATCATCGCCCTAAGTGTTTTCTCAAGGAGACATAGAAGTGGTATTGTAACGCTGATAACGGCGTCATCGCCACTGGCCATGTTGGTGGAGTACTCGAAACAGCGCAACAGGGCACACAGGTCTCGCATGGAGGCCCAGTCATTGGTGGTGAAGTGGTGCTGTTCCGTAGTGCGACTAACCCGTGCGTGCTGCAGCTGAAACTCCACTATGGCCTGCTGCTGCTCGCACAGTCTGTCCAGCATGTGCAAGGTGGAGTTCCACCTGGTGGGCACGTCGCATATGAGGCGGTGAGCGGGAAGGCCGAAGTTACGCTGTAGCGCAGAAAGGCGAGCAGCAGCAGGATGTGAACGCCGGAAGCGCGAACAGACGGCCCGCACGTTATGCAGCAGCTCTGACATGTCGGGGTAGTTGTGAATGAACTTCTGCACCACCAAATTCAGCACATGCGCCAAGCAAGGGATGTGTGTCAAACCGGCTAGTCCAAGAGCTGCAACGAGATTTCGCCCATTATCGCACACCACCAAGCCGGGCTTGAGGCTCACCGGCGGAAGGACGTGCGCCAAACAGCTCTCCGCCTGGGGCCCAGCTGCCACTACATTTACCCAGTGTGCAGTTAGGGAGATATAGCGTCCCTGGCCGTGCTTACTGGTCCACGTATCTGTGGTTAGGTGGACCTTGCCACAGATGGCGTTGCGCAGTGCACACTTGATTTTATCGGATACTTGGTTGTGCAGGGAAGGCACGGCTCTCTTGGAGAAGTAGTGCCGGCTGGGAACAACATACTGTGGGACAGCAAGCGACATGAGCTGTTTGAAGCTGTCTGTGTCCACCAGCCTAAATGACAGCATTTCATAGGCCAGTAGTTTAGAAATGCTGGCATTCAGGGCCAGGGATCGAGGGTGGCTAGGTGGGAATTTACGAGGAAGAGGCCGAGGCGGCAGCAGCAGAAGAGGCCGAGGCGGCAGCAGCAGAAGAGGTAGCAGGGGGAGCCTGAGTGACCTTCTTGGTTTTAAGGTGTTTACTCCACTGCAGTTCATGCTTTGCATGCAGGTGCCTGGTCATGCAGGTTGTGCTAAGGTTCAGAACGTTAATGCCTCGCTTCAGGCTCTGATGGCATAGCGTGCAAACCACTCGGGTCTTGTCGTCAGCACATTGTTTGAAGAAGTGCCATGCAGGGAACTCCTTGAAGCTTCCTTTGGGGTGCTCGGTCCCAGATGGCGGCGGTCAGTAGCAGGCGGAGTCTCTTGGCAGCGGGTGTTCTGCTTTTGCCCACTGCTCCCTCTTTTGCTACGCTGTTGGCTCGGTCTCACCACTGCCTCTTCCTCCGAACTGTGAAAGTCAGTGGCACGACCTTCATTCCATGTGGGGTCTAGGACCTCATCGTCCCCTGCATCGTCTTCCACCCAGTCTTGATCCCTGACCTCCTGTTCAGTCTGCACACTGCAGAAAGACGCAGCAGTTGGCACCTGTGTTTCGTCATCATCAGAGACATGCTGAGGTGGTATTCCCATGTCATCATCATCAGGAAACATAAGTGGTTGTGCGTCAGTGCATTCTATGTCTTCCACCGCTGGGGAAGGGCTGGGTGGATGCCCTTGGGAAACCCTGCCAGCGGAGTCTTCAAACAGCATAAGAGACTGCTGCATAACTTAAGGCTCAGACAGTTTCCTTGGTATGCATGGGGGTGATGTGACAGACTGATGGGCTTGGTTTTCAGGCGCCATCTGTGCGCTTTCTGCAGAAGACTGGGTGGGAGATAATGTGAACGTGCTGGATCCACTGTCGGCCACCCAATTGACTAATGCCTGTACCTGCTCAGGCCTTACCATCCTTAGAACGGCATTGGGCCCCACCAAATATCGCTGTAAATTATGGCGGCTAATGGGGGCCTGAGGTAGTTGGTACACTAGGACGTGTGGCTGTGGCAGAACGGCCACGTCTTCTCCCAGCACCAGAGGGTCCACTAACACCACCACGACCATGTCCGCGTCCGCGTCCTTTACTAGATGTTTTCCTCATTGTTATCGTTCACCACAACAACAAAAATATTATTTGGCCCAATGTATTGAATTCAAATTCAGGCCTTTTTTTACAGACACCTAACACTATCTGGCTATCTATTTACGTACCGTATTACACTAATACAGGCACAGCAGTAACCACAGATTTAGCTGAATATAAATTTGAGGCCTAGTATTTAGGCGCTGGGTGACAGGTATAGGTTTACTGACAGAATTAGACTTGGAAATGCACAGTAGCGTGTGTGTGAAGTTATTCAGAATGACCCTATGTGCACCTTGAATCTGATATACCCTTTTAGGGATAAATTTAAAGTAGGCCTGATACAGCAGAAACCACTAAATTAGGAAATTGCTAAATTGGGAATTGTATTTCAACCCAGAACAAAAAATGTGCTTTGACGGACACTAAATAACTTGACCAGCCACACCAGTAACGACAGATTTAGCTGACTATAAATTTGAGGCCTATTATTTGGGCGCTGGGTGACATGTATAGGTTTACTGACAGAATTAGACTTGGAAATGCACAGTAGCATGTGTGTGAAGTTATTCAGAATGACCCTATGTGCACCTTGAATCTGATATACCCTTTTAGGGATAGATTTAAAATAGCTCTGATACAGCAGAAACCACTAAATTAGGAAATTGCTAAATTGGGAATTGTATTTCAACCCAGAACAAAAACTGTGCTTTGAAGGACACTAAATAACTTGACCAGCCACAACAGTAAATGCACTTGGTGTGACAGCTTGACCCTGATGTAGGATTTAGCCAAAAAACAACCACACCATTGAGGGTTAAATGCACTTGGTGGCAGCTTGTGCTGGCACACCACAAAACACAAAATGGCCGCCGATCACCCCAGAAAAAAGTGACTGAAAAACGCTCTGGGCAGCCTAAAAACAGTGAGCAATTCAATAGCAGCAGTTCAATCATCCACAGCTGCAGATCGATCTCTGAATGAAGTCCTTTGGAGAAGTTAATCACTGCCTAATCTCGCCCTAACGTCGCGGCTGCAACCTCTCCCTATGCTGATCAGAGCAGAGTGACGTGCGGCGCTATGTGACTCCAGCTTAAATAGAGGCTGTGTCACATGTTGCTCTGGCCAATAGTAGGCATGGCTGTGACGGCCTCTTGGGGCAAGTAGTATGACGCTTGTTGATTGGCTGCTTTGCAGCCTTTCAAAAAGCGCCAAGAAAGCGACGAACACCGAACCCGAACCCAGACTTTTACGAAAATGTCCGGGTTCGGGTCCGTGTCACGGACACCCCAAAATTCGGTACGAACACGAACTATACAGTTCGGGTTCGCTCATCCCTACAACTTATATTTAATCTTTTCTCATAAAACTATATATTAATCAGCTCAGCAAATACTACCCTGCACCATGCTTCCTGCAGAATGCATTGCATTTTTAACATGATGGGTTAACATGAAGGGTCACACGTGACTTCATTGAATAACTTTGGTAGTTGATTTTTAAAGTGGAAAACCACTTTAAAACTTGAAAAAATAACTCTGCTTTGACTGGTGGTTTTCCACTATAAAAATCAACTACCGAAATTATTCAACAAAGTCACGTGCGACTTCTCGAATAACTTACTTCGGCTCATCGGAGCCCATACATTCTAATACAGTATGGAGATTAATCTCTGTACAGTATTATTCCAAAATTTTGAACGAAGCGACTTCGGATTAAGTATTTGAAGCTCGCTTTGCCCAACTCTAATATTTACGCACCATATAAAAGTGACAGCAAAAAAGCCATATGCCACTAACATCAGTGTTATCTATCAATAGGAACACACTGTCTGATAGAAGAAACATATGTTTAAACGCTGTATTACACTGGTAGATTTAGATGACGATTGTCAGGAAGGAAGTGTTTCTTCCTGACAAGTGCCTGCTCGTCAGTGAAGGAGACTTCAATTACATGCAGCAATCTCCTCCACAGCCCTAAGATGGTAACACACATTACTCTAAAGTTGATTAAAACAGACCAACCAAAATTAGCGTTTGGTGGGTTAAAATTGACAGCAAATTATAATTTTATTCAACCAATGACATACTGTCATCATCTGAATGGAATAATGGAATTCACCCATGTTTTAAATTTCCATCCAAAAGTCGGAAGAAAGAAAGCTCTTTCATCCCTTGTCTTACTGCAATAGCCAGAAAGCTCCCCGGATGATTGTTCATTCAAATGTTGTTCAGCCATCAACCTGCTTGTATCTAATGTGTATGAACACCTTTATTAGGGGAGAGGTTGGTCCACTGTAAATTTTTTATTACATCCAAAAAAACAATCAATATCAGCATATTCTTGTATAAAGGTCAATCGGTGGCATTTTGATGCACTTGCCACCAGCCAAAATAGAAATAATGCACATGTGAGGACATAAACAGCTTTTGTTAACTAGTGAGAATTTAGAGAACCGTAGAAAATCTCTGGACTTCGCAGAACAGAGGAGTAAAAATGATTCACTAATTTATTTACTGAATGTATATATATATTTACTTATTTATTGATTTAAGTATTTTTTTTATAGAAAACATACTGTACACTACAATATCAGCTTACTTTACTAATCAAATTAAAACACAAAATAGCAAAGAAAATAATTAGGAGCAATGTACATTAGGAATTAGGGGAGTAATGTATTAAAAAAATATTTACAAAGCAAATAACAATTAATACCTCACCTTTATTTTTGCTTCTTCCATGGTGCACTTCTTAAAATTAGGTGTCAAAATGGCATCTTTCAAGCTTTGCTTTTGGCTGTCATCCCAAAATTTTTCCATTGTTTTCTCATTGAATGGACGTTGTTTCTTACCCTGATACCTAAAAGATCATGCATTTCTATCAGTTGCATTTATAATAATTCTGACCACCCTCAAGATGCCTATACATCTAACAATTGTAACAGATACAAAAGATATTTAAAGGGTTAAGGCCAAATATATATATACAGTACAGACCAAAAGTTTTGATACACCTTCTCATTCAAAGAGGATAAATCAATGTAAGGCAGCTCTCACCTGTGGTAGTTTAATCACCCTCTGTGCACGGATGCCGCACCTGGATGCGGAAGGATAAAATCCAACAAATAGAGAGAAGTAATCCAGCTCAGTTCAGGTGAAAAATAATCTTGACTTTATTCGAGCAGTAAAAATTCTGTATAACAAGTGTATAGTTACGCGTTTCAGACCTCTCAAATATATGGGTCCTTCCTCATGACAAACATGAATATGAAATGGGAGCACCTCCATATATTAACCCCAGATTAATGAATATCACCTGGGAGGCGGAGACATCGGGAGGCAGTCCCATGCAAACTTAAATTGGTTAAAAAACCTGCAAGCCATAAAATGAAAAGTAACAGGAAAAAGAAAAAGAAGAAAAAAGAATTGAGGCATAAATTCTAACACTAAAACAATAGTGATAAATGGAATCAAGTGTTCACAAAATAGTCAAAATAGGGATATATACAAATTGAAAAAAAAAAACACACATAGCATACAATCACATTCAGTATTGCAGGATAAGGTCGTGCCGTTTGTTCAATCCCTGTGGTTGGCGGGATCCCAATTGAAAGATCCAGAAGGCCTCTCTATTGAGAAGTTTCCTTCTGTGATCCCCCTCCCCCTCGGTGGCAAAAAGAACCTTTCTATGCCTTTTACTTTAAGACTAGAAACATCTCCCGCATGTGAAATTGCAAAATGCAGGCTGGCTGCAGAGACATTACGGTCTCTGTAGTGCGGCACGTCAGATATATGTTTGCGTATCCGGTGATGAGATAAACTACATGTCTGGTATTACAATTAATATAAGACTGTATTTTATACTCCTTATTAGTGATGAGCGGCAGGGGTCATATTCGAATTCGCGATATTTCGCGAATATTTTTTAGAATATTCGTCGAATATTCGAAAATTCAAAAATTCTCGATTTCTTTCTTGAAAAAAATCGGCAAGGTAATGATTGTGTAATATGCGAATTTTCGTAATTCGAATTTTCGGATTCGAATTTTTATTGTGAATTTTTCAACTTACAACTATTAGACAAAGAAGATTATAGCACTATTAGCTAAATTGCTCTATATTCGATTTTTTGAATATTCGCTATATTGCTATAGCAGTTTTTTCGAATATTCGTAATATATAGCAATATAGCGAATATTCGAAAAAAACGAATATAGAGCAATTTAGCTAATATAGTGCTATAATCTTCTTTGTCTAAAAGTTGAAAAATTCGCAAGAAAAATACAAATCCGAAAATTCGAATTACGAAAATTCGCATATTACACAATCATTACCTTGCCGATTTTTTCAAGAAATAAAATCGTGCATTTTCGAATATGACCACTGCCGCTCATCACTACTCCTAAAGTCAAGTATATTGCAGCCTTCTTATTGGCCCACAAGCTAGAAGCAGGAAGGGATCATGTGTACTGATAAAAAAAAAAAAAAGAAAAACGGAAAAAAAAATTACGAATATATATAACTATATTCGAAATATTGGCGAATTTTCGAAGTACCTATATTCGCGATAAAAATTCGAAATTCGAATATTCGTGATCAACACTACTCCTTATTATTTGTGGTGGATCGAAAAGTTTTTTCAATAGTGGTGTGTTCACAGCAGATGCATTTTTTATGTCCACATTTGAAACTACCCTTGTAGTGAAGCCATGTGGCTTGTGATGTTTTTCTATCTGAAAATAAATTTGGGCTGATTATATTACCCAAGGTAGGTGCTCTCCTGGCCACACATTTTATTCCATCAGACACAATTTCTGACCAGTTGCCATCAAAGTTTAGGACATGAAAATACTTTTTTATGATCCTGCAGATAGCAGAAAATTCTTGGCTATATTGTGTGACAAAATAGGTGGCATGTTTTTTGTTGGTGGTATTCTCAGGTTGTCCATTTTTAGAATGGGATTGAGGGAAAACCGAAGAGTGTCTATTCATATCAGAAACCATTTTTTGGGCCCGTTCTATATTATTGTATAAATATGCCCTGCGCAGTAATCTGTTATTTATGTTAGAGGCTTCCTTCTCAAAAGCCTCTTGATCAGAGCAATTGTGGCGGGCACAAATTAATTCCCCCTTTGGAATATTCCGAATGGTAAGGGGAGGGTGGCATGAATGAGCTAGCAGTGTAGTGTTCCCAGCAAGTTGTTTCCTGTAGGTGGATGTATTGATCCTGTTGGTGGAAATATTCCCCCTCAGGCACAAATCCAGAAACTGGATTTCAGTGTCATCAAAATGAAAAACAAATTGTATGCAATTCACACAAGAGTTAAAGTAAGTAACAAGCTCTGGTATGGACGCCATCTCGCCAGACCATACCATCAATAGGTTGTCAATGTCACGTCCATACCAGAGTATACGGTCCAAAAAGGGGGAGGTGTCGATGAGGAGAAAGTGACCCTCCCACCATGCCATAAAAATGTTGGCAATGGAGGGAGAGAATTTAGCCCCTATCGACACCCCTGACACCTGCAAATAGAAGTTGTCATCAAATAAAAAATAATTGTGCCTGAGAAGGAAATCCACCACCAGAACAATGTACTCTCTAAGTTCCATTGTGTAATCACTATAGTGGTCAAGAAACCAATGTACTGATGTAATTGCCAGATTATGGGGAATGTTGGTATAAAGGGACGTAATGTCCGCTGTTATCCATGAGTATTCCTCCCTCCATTCAAAGTCAGAAAAAAACCTGGAGTACAGATCTTGTATCCTTTAAAAAACCGGGGATTGATGGCACCAGGGGTTGAAGAAGGGAGTCCACTCACTTAGAAAAATGCTCAGAAAATGAACCTATTCCAGCCACAATGGGTCTGAGGGATGGAGGGAACAAATTTTTGTGGACTTTGGGCAGCGCATGAAAAATAGGAGCTGTTGGGTGCTCCACAAAAATGTATTCCTTTTCTCTGATGCTAAGGCAACCAGATGATAGCCCTAACTCCAAAGTGTTCTTCATTTCAGATTGGAAGGATAAAGGGGGGTCATTAGACAGGCGAGTGTAGACCTGGGTGTCACATAACATGATAGTCACTAAATGTTTGTATAAACCCCTGTCTAGAACAACAACACACCCACCCTTATCAGTCTCCCTGATTATAATGTCTTCTCTCTCCCCTAAATCCCGGAGGGCAGTTTTCACTGCTGAAGTCATATTGGATTGACCCCGTATCCTGGTGGTGTCAAATAAGAGGCATAGATCTTTTGCCACCAGTTCCTGGTATTTATCCAGTGCAGCCGACCGGGACTGAATGGGATAGAATAAATAGATGAATTGGACTGGCACTCTGTATGTGTGGTAGAGTATGGATAAAAATAGACTAAAATGCAATATACAGTGATCACACAATTTAATTCACAAAAACTCAAAACGTGATAAAATACACAGTAATATATATGTATAAAACTCAATTAAAAAAGGGTCTGTAGTAAAAAATAGCTGGATAATTACAGCAGCAATGACATATAGTACTTCATAAAAATGATCCAAACATATTAGGTTCGAGTGATCAAAGGTCCAAGAATATTCTTTCTGCGTATGGTTCTTTGATTAGGAAACAAACCCAAATATGTCCTTTCTCTCAATAATGTCTGTATAGAGAGAAATAGATATCGCTTAGTTCTGTGGTTGTGAATCCTGTCCACAGTTTGAAACGGACTATAAATGAAGTTGGTTCCCAAGATGTCTTTGGTCGCAGCTTGGTTTAGTACATAAATAAAGTGCTGTGTGCTCAGAGGTGCTCAGAAGTAAGATTCCTCCTGGAAGTGCTTCCTCAATGTAAGGTTCCGGGCAAATCTGTTGACATCTAATATGGTGCGGTAAAGATCGAAATGATACGTGGGTGAGAATGATAGTCCCTTTTGGAGAACTTTTACCTGTTCCGATGTGATAATGGATGCTGACATGTTGAGAACTAATCAAGAGGCTTTTGAGAAGGAAGCCTCTAACATAAATAACAGATTACTGCGCAGGGCATATTTATACAATAATATAGAACGGGCCAAAAAAATGGTTTCTGATATGAATAGACACTCTTTAGTTTTCCCTCAATCCCATTCTAAAAATGGACAACCTGAGAATACCACCAACAAAAAACATGCCACCTATTTTGTCACACAATATAGCCAAGAATTTTCTGCTATCTGCAGGATCATAAAAAAGTATTTTCATGTCCTAAACTTTGATGGCAACTGGTCAGAAATTGTGTCTGATGGAATAAAATGTGTGGCCAGGAGAGCACCTACCTTGGGTAATATAATCAGCCCAAATTTATTTTCAGATAGAAAAACATCACAAGCCACATGGCTTCACTACAAGGGTAGTTTCAAATGTGGACATAAAAAATGCATCTGCTGTGAACACACCACTATTGAAAAAACTTTTCGATCCACCACAAATAATAAAGAGTATAAAATACAGTCTTATATTAATTGTAATACTAGACATGTAGTTTATCTCATCACATGTGTAATATGTTCCTTGCAATATGTAGGCTGTGCTGTTAATCCACTAAAGAACCGGATACGCAAACATATATCTGACGTGCCGCACTACAGAGACCGTAATGTCTCTGCAGCCAGCCTGCATTTTGCAATTTCACATGCGGGAGATGTTTCTAGTCTTAAAGTAAAAGGCATAGAAAGGGTCTTTTTGCCACCGAGGGGGAAGGGGATCACAGAAGGAAACTTCTCAATAGAGAGGCCTTCTGGATCTTCCAATTGGGATCCCGTCAACCACAGGGATTGAAAAAAAAGCACAACCTTTTCCTGCAATACTGAATGTGATTGTATGCTATGTGTGTTTTTTTTCAATTTGTATATATCCCTATTTTGACTATTTTGTGAACACTTGATTCCATTTATCACTATTGTTTTAGTGTTAGAATTTATGCCTCAATCCTTTTTTCTTCTTTTTCTTTTTCCTGTTACTTTTCATTTTATGGCTTGCAGGTTTTTTTTAACAAATTTAAGTTTGCATGGGACTGCCTCCCGATGTCTCCGCCTCCCAGGTGATATTCATTAATCTGGGGTTAGTATGGGATATATCTGGAGGTGCTTCCATTTCATATTCATGTTTGTCATAAGGAAGGGCCCATATATTTGAGAGGTCTGAAACGCGTAACTATACACTTGTTATACAGAATTTTTACTGCTGGAATAAAGTCAAGATTGTTTTTCACTTGAACTGAGCTGGATTACTTCTCTCTTCTCATTCAAAGAGTTTTCTTTATTTTCATGACTATGAAAATTGCAGATTCACACTGAAGGCATCAAAACTATGAATTAACACATGTGGAATTATATACATAACAAAAAAGTGTGAAACAACTGAAAATATGTCATATTCTAGGTTCTTCAAAGTAACCACCTTTTGCTTTAATTACTGCTTTGCACACTCTTGGCATTCTCTTGATGTGCTTCAAGAGGTAGTCACCTGAAATGGTCTTCCAACAGTCTTGAAGGAGTTCCCAGAGATACTTAGCACTTGTTGGCCCTTTTGTCTTCACTCTGCGGTCCAGCTCACCCCAAACCATCTCGATTGGGTTCAGGTCCGGTGACTGTGGAGGCCAAGTCATCTGTCGCAGCACCCCAGCACTCTCCTTCATGGTCAAATAGCCCTTACACAGCCTGGAGGGGTATTTGGGGTCATTGTCCTGTTGAAAAAGAAATGATGGTCCAACTAAACGCAAACCGGATGGAATAGCATGCCGCTGCAAGATGCTGTGGTAGCCATGCTGGTTCAGTATGCCTTCAATTTTGAATAAATCCCCAACAGTGTCACCAGCAAAGCACCCTCACACCATCACACCTCCTCCTCCATGCTTCACGGTGGGAACCAGGCATGTAGAGTCCATCCGTTTACCTTTTCTGCGTCGCACAAAGACATGGTGGTTGGAACCAAAGATCTCAAATTTGGACCCATCAGACCAAAGCACAGATTTCCACTGGTCTAATGTCCATTCCTTGTGTTCCTTAGCCCAAACAAGTCTCTTCTGCTTGTTGCCTGTCCTTAGCAGTGGTTTCCTAGCAGATATTCTACCATGAAGGTCTGATTCACACAGTCTTCTCTTAACAGTTGTTCTAGAGATGTGTCTGCTGCTAGAACTCTGTGTGGCATTCACCTGGTCTCTAATCTGAGCTGCTGTTAACCTGCGATTTCTGAGGCTGGTGACTCGGATGAACTTATCCTTCGCAGCAGAGGTGATCCTTGGTCTTCCTTTCCTGGGGCGGTCTGCATGTGAGCCAGGTTCTTTGTAGCGCTTGATGGTTTTTGTAACTGCACTTGGGGACACTTTCAAAGTTTTCCCAATTTTTAGGACTGACTGACCTTCATTTCTTAAAGTAATGATGGCCACTCACTTTTCTTTACTTAGCTGCTTTTTTCTTGCCATAATACAAATTCTAACAGTTTATTCAGTAGGACTATCAGCTGTGTAGCCACATGACTTCTCCACAACGCAACTGATGGTCCCAACCCCAATTATAAGGCAAGAAATCCCACTTATTAAACCTGACAGGGCTCACCTGTGAAGTGAAAACCATTTCAGGTGACTACCTCTTGAAGCTTATCAAGAGAATGCCAAGAGTGTGCAAAGCAGTAATAAAAGCAAAAGGTGGCTACTTTGAAGAACCTAGAATATGACATATTTTCAGTTGTTTCACACTTTTTTGTTATGTATATAATTCCACATGTGTTAATTCATAGTTTTGATGCCTTCAGTGTGAATCTACAATTTTCATAGTCATGAAAATGAAGAAAACTCTTTGAATAAGAAGGTGTGTCCAAACTTTTGGTCTGTACTGTATATATATATATATATATATATATATACACACACATTTTTTTTCTCTGTTTAGATATTGCTGTACAATTTTGATAATGCCGTCCCTGGTGTTCTCTTCATTTCCTCTCAGAATTTCCATCTAATGTATCCAGGACTGGTGGTCAAACATGCCCAGTAGATCAACACAGAAGTTGTATTCATTCTTGCTATTGTGCAGGCCAGCCAATAAGAATCAGTGCACCAAAAGTGGATGTTTCTTACCTGCTTAAACATAACAGCTCAATGTTCTAAGAGACAAAGAATAGAACTTTCATGTACAGAACATCCCACAACGGAAACATTTGCACTTGTTCTGTGTTTTTGATTTGCTCCTGGTTTTGGCTCACAATCTTTGATGGAAATCTCTGATCAAACACTGACCAAAGACTTTTCTAAAAGCGGCCTATATGCTCTAGGGCTGAACAACATCAATTTCCGTAATGATTAAACAGAAGAAAATATCTAGTAAATATTGTTTTTTGTAACTGAAATCCTTTTGAAAGCAAAAGACTTGCCAAATCATCAGTTGCTGCTTGTTAATGAAAAAAATATCTAGCCTTCTAATAGGATATTTACAGTTTACCCACTAACTTTATTCATAAAAAATGTTACACTTACAAGAGATACAGTATAGTTACTCTGGGAACTACATTCAGCCAATAATTTACCACTTTACTTTTATCTGACTATAACAAGTTCATAAGTTTTTCAATATTTATCACAGAATGTTATCAACAAATTAATCAATAAAATGAATCAGGATCTCAATTTTTTAAACCTAGCCCAGTAAGAAAAAATACAACATACAGTTGCAAGATAAAGTATGTGAACCCTTTGGAATGAAATGGATTTCTGCACAAATTGGTCATAAAATGTGATCTGATCTTCATCTAAGTCACAAAAGACAATCACAGTCTGCTTAAACTAATAACACACAAATAATTAAATGTTACCATGTTTTCATTGAACACACCATGTAAACATTCAAAGTGCAGGTGGAAAAAGTATGTGAACCCTTGGATTTAATAACTGGTTGAACCTCCTTTGGCAGCAATAACTTCAACAAAACGTTTCCTGTAGTTGCAGATCAGACGTGCACAACGGTCAGGAGTAATTCTTGACCATTCCTCTTTACAGAACTCTTTCAGGTCAGCAATATTCTTTGGATGTCTGGTGTCAATCACTTTTTTGAGGTCATGCCACAGCCTCTGAATCGGGTTGAGGTCAGGACTCTGACTGGACCACTCCAGAAGGTGTATTTTCTTCTGTTCAAGCCATTCTGTTGTTGATTTTCTTCTATGCTTTGGGTCGTTGTCCTGTTGCAACACCCAACTGTCACCGCCACTTCTGTGAGAAGGTCTGACAGACATCCTTCTTTACCTATTGCATGATGTTCTTTGTTTTGGTTTCACTTTCTCATCTCATTTCCTTTTCCCAGGTGTCACCTATTTAGACTAATCCTCTTTCCTTTATATTCCCTCTCATACTGCCTCACTTTGCGGTTTATACTACTTCTTGGATTTAAGTTTTTTATTGCTGGAGACGTCTGTTGCTGCTTGTTCAAATAAGTCCTTTCATGTATTGTTACTGGCTTGATTCTAGGTGACCCTGACTCCCTCCGTAGGAAGTGCAGGGAGCCGGTGGTTGTGTCCCCTCACTATTATAGGGTTTTCAGGTGTCAAACAGTCTTAGGTACAGGGGCATACAATCGTCTACCATTGAGACCCTTGTATGCGCTTAGCAGTCAGGGTGAGCTCTTAGGGTTTTATAGGGGTCACCTATATGCTCCTTAGTTTGGGATCAAGCCAGTCGGACATTTATTCATAACTTCCAGCTATCTGCAACATCATCCGTGACATTATAAACCGCCATTACTGTCTTAAGCATGGATCCGGTTTCAGCCTTGATTGGCCGCATGCAAGGTCTTTCACTGGAGGTAGCAGATCTCCGTAAAACTGTGTCTCAGTTTCAGGTGACCGGTTCTGCTTGCGCTCATGAGTTTGTTCCGAGCCTAAAATTTCGCTTCCGGATACGTTCTCCGGGGGTAGTGAGAATTTAGTTCGCTTTAGAGAGGCTTGCAAACTCCGTTTTCGCCTACTTCCCCATTCCTCTGGTGATGAGGAGCAGAGGGTGGGGGATCATCATCTCACTGCTCAAGGATAATGCTCAGTCTTGGGCCTTCTCGCTGCCGGTGGGGCCACAGCCCCTCCGATCGGAGGATGAATCTTTTGTAGCCCTGGGGCAGATATATGATGACCCGGATAGTATTGCTCTGGCTGAATCTAAACTGCGTCTTTTATTCCAGGGTAAACAGTCCGCAGAGATATATTGTTCTGATTTTCGGAGATGGGCAGCTGATACTGGTTGGAACAATGCTGCACTCTGAAGTCAATTTTGCCATGGTCTTTCGGAGGGATTGAAAGATGCATTTGCTTTTCATGAGAGACCTGCCTCGTTGAAGTCTGCCATGTCTCTAGCTGTTCGTATTGACAGGCGTCTTAGAGAGAGAGGAGAGACCACTCCTTCCTGTCATATTCAGCCCAAGTCCAATGAATAAGGATAGAGGCAGGAAGTCCGGTACAAAAAAGTCCCTTTATTAGGAGCCGCTTGGGTGAACAAAAACGTGCAAAAGGTAGTTACGTTTCGGCTATAAACTAGCCTTTATCAAACACCATGTGTACTCTAAAAAATCCTGTTTAAAAACCCTAAAACACACCCACTCACATCGCTGCAACCAATTACCCATTCAGTAAATTACTCATTATACCTCAGGTGTGTGCATACACATCAGCAGTGTCATATTATTCGCCCACTTCGGGCATATGATCCAGCTATCCACATATCTACACGATGCAAGTTTCTAGAGCGTCCTCCGGCATCCAATGCGCATGTCCTGGGAGGCGGGGCCATGTAATCACATGTCCGTCGCGAGTCACATGATCGCAAGCGAAAATCCGCCCAAGCGATCAATATGACATCGGAACTCCTCCCCCTCCTTCTCTAGTCAGCGCATCGCTGCTAGGGACTCACACAGAGTCACCCGCCCACATCCCTGTGTCACAACCAGACAGCTGAGAAGCTCTGACAGAAGCCTTTCAGAACCTCCTCCTTGAGTTTCTTTGTTGTGATGTTCAGTTCCTCATCTCGTTAGCCTCTCTCAGCTGTGATGTAGTTGGACTGATTGCTTCCCTTTAAATTCCTCCCCATAATGCATTACTGGGCGGCTTATACTACTTCCTGGAGTGTGTGTGCATGCTGATCTTGTTTTCCAGTCTGCTACAAAGTTAAGTGCTGAACATTTATCTGTTATTTTCTGTTTGCTGGATCCCAGGTGACCCTGACTCCCTCCGTGTCTGGTGTAGGGAGCCGGTGGTCGTGTCCCCTCACTATTGTAGGGTGTTCAGGGGTTATATAGTCGAGGTACGTGGATATGCAACCATCCACCTCTGGGATCTTTGCATAGGCTGAGCAGCCAGGGAAAGTCTCAGGTCTTGTGCAGGGGTCTCCCTTTTGGTTCCTTAGCTTTGGATCCAGTGAGTCATATATGCATGTTGCTTTGTCTTGTTTCCTGTACACCGTCCGTGACACCCTGCCATCACTGCAGGAATCCCATATCTGCGCGTCAGAGTTCTTGGCAAAAGGGGGACTGGTGCTCCAATAAGGTACACCATAGATAGTAGCATACCCCTAATGGGACGTTTCAGATGCGTCCTCCAGCGATATTAGGATGCTATCCTTGCCTTGGCTGTTGCAACTGCGGCAACATGGTGAAGGGAGATACCTTTTCCCATCCCTACAGTGGCAAAACCTATAAGATCAACATGCCGATCACGGGATGTAGTGTATATGATCACGTGTCCATGTAGTCTCATCTACATAGGTGAGACCACAATGGAAGCCCGTGAGCGGATTAACTCTCATAAGAGTAATATCAGAAGGGCCCAAGCTGATAAGCCTGTGGCTAAACATTTCTTGGAACGTGGACACTCGGTCAACCAGCTTAGGTTCCGAAAGGTCGATTCAGTGGGCCAATTGAGGCGTGGGGGCAATAAAGATCGGATCCTATGTAAAAAGGAGCTCAAGTGGATCTTTGAAATGAGGACACTCCAACCTTTTGGGATGAACCTGGATTTCTATTTGGGGAATGTGTAGATGACCCTAGTGACCTTTATAGGAATCTGTGATTTGTATAGTGCTTTTAATTGATTTTTGTTTTTTCACTTATTTTCACATGCACCATTTTTATTCCAGCCAATACTGCTACATGGTGCACTTGATCGAAATACTGATTTCCTTCTGTTCGGATCCCTGGCGTACATGTATGGGATCCCTACATGTGCGGCAGAGGCATGGGCGGACGCATTCATGTGCGGCCCTAGCCACGATTAGCTGATTTGATGGGAGTGGGGAGGAGTCTTGACGTCACCATAGTCGCGTGGGCGGGTTTGCTGGCGACCGGGTGACTGGTGACTGATATGTGTTTGCATGGCTCCGCCTCCCCTGGTGTGCGCCCTAATCGCTGGAGGACGCATCTGAAACGTCCCATTAGGGGTATGCTACTATCTATGGTGCACCTTATTGGAGCACCGGTCCCCATTTTGCCAAGAACTCTGACGCGCAGATATGGGATTCCTGCAGTGACGGCAGGGATGTGGGCAGGTGACTCTGTGTGAGTCCCTAGCTGCGATGCGCTGACTGGAGGAGGAGTGGGAGGAGTTCCGATGTCAAATTGATCGCTTGGGCGGATTTTCGCTTGCGATCATGTGACTCGCGACGGACATGTGATTACATGGCCCCGCCTCCCAAGACATGCGCATTGGCTGCCGGAGGACGCTCTAGAAACTTGCATCGTGTAGGTATGTGGATAGCTGGATCATATGCCCGAAGTGGGCGAATACTATGACACTGCTGATGTGTATGCACACACCTGAGGTATAATGAGTAATTTACTGAATGGGTGATTGGTTGCAGTGATGTGAGTGGGTGTGTTTTAGGGTTTTTAAACAGGATTTTTTAGAGTACACATGTTGTTTGATAAAGGCTAGTCTATAGCCGAAATGTAACTACCGTTTGCACGATTTTGTTCACCCAAGCGGCTCCCAATAAAGGGACTTTTTTGTACCGGACATGCTGCCTCTATCCTTATTCATTGGGCTGTATGTTTAGGAGCCCTGATGGATCTAGGACTCCATGTAGGCTGCTGCATTCCGGATGACCACAAGTTCTGGTGAGTGCGACTCCACAAAATTTTGTTTGCATATTCAGCCCAAGGACAGTGGGGCTGTCTCATTCAGTACGCAAGGGTCTCAGTCTCTCTCAATCCCATCTGAGCAGGAGGGCATGCAGCTGGGTTTGCCTGCCTCTGATAGTAGAGGATTCAGCTCTCAGAGGAGGGTTTGTTTCTGTTGTGGGAGTATAAATCATTAGGCTAATGTTTGCCCCTCTAGGAGATTCATGGAGTTTTCTGAGGGTAATAAAAAAGAAACAAAAATAAAAAAACTCTAAAAACTTTCCATTTGCTACTATTGGAAATTGAAGGTTTGCCGTTTGCTTGTAGTTCCCATTTTCTCCTACCTTCCAGGGTGGCGCTAGACAGCAAGAACATTGTGGGATTTTTGTAGATAGTGGAGCAGCTATCAATCTCATTGATAATCAATTTGCTATAACTCATGGTTTCCAGGTATGCACTTTGGAAAAGGATATACCTGTTTTTGCTATCGATTCCGCTCCACTTTCTCAAAGATCGTTAAAGGGCATAGTTCACAATATCCGTTTGACTGTGGGTGATGCTCATGTTGAGGATATGTCATGTTTCGTCCTAAGTGGATTACCCACTCCTCTAGTGTTGGGGCTACCCTGGCTCACTAAACAAAACCCCACCATTGATTGGCAAGCAAGGCAAATAAATGGTTGGAGTGGCTTTTGCAGAGAGAATTGCCTCACGGCGTCTCTTTCAGAGGTTTCTACCAAGACTGTACCATCTCTTCTCTCTGAATTTTCGGATGTGTTTTCCGAGAGTGGTGTCCAGGAGTTGCCCCCTAACCGGGAGTACGAATGCCCTATTAATCTCATTCCAGACACCAAGCTGCCAAAATCACGTTTATACAATCTCTCCCAACCTGAAAGAGTCGCTATGCATACTTATATCTCTGAGAGCCTGAGAAAGGGACACATCCGACCCTCGAAGTCACCTGTTGCCGCTGTTTGTTTTTTTTGTTAAGAAAAAAGATGGTTCTTTAGGACCTTGTCTGGATTTCAGGGAGCTGAACCGTATCACAATTCATGACCCATATCCGCTACCTCTGATCCCGGACCTGTTTAACCATATTGTTGGGGCTAAATATTTTTCTAAGTTGTATTTAAGAGGGGCATACAACCTAGTCAGGGTCAGGGAAGGGGACGAATGGAAGACAGCCTTCAATACCCATGAGGGTCATTGCAAGAATTTGGTTATGCCCTTTGGTTTGATGAATGCTCCGGCCGACTTCCAACATTTTGGGAACAGCATTTTTTTTATCATTTAATGGGGAAATTTGTACTGGTGTATCTAGATGACATTTAGATTTTTTCTCCTGATTTCAAAACTCATAGGGACCACCTATGTCAGGTCTTGCTCATTCTGCGGGAGAATAAATTGTACGCTAAACTGGAAAAATGTGTGTTTGCGGTTCCGGAGATTAAATTTTTTGTTTTTCTTTTCTCCGCTTCTGGTTTTCGCATGGACCCTGAGAAGGTCCGCACTGTGCTTGATTGGGAGCTTCCTGAGAATCAGAAGCCGCTGATGCATTTTTGTGGTTTTGCCAATTATTACAGAAAGTTCATTTTGAATTATTCCTCTGTTGTTAAGCCACTCAGTGATATGACTAAAAAGGGGGTAAATTTTTCCTCCTGGTCGGTAGATGCGCTTAAGGCCATTTCTAGTATCAAAGAGAGTTTTGCTTCCGCTCCCATTTTGGTACAACCTGATGTCTCTCTACCTTTTATTGTTGAGGTGGACCCTTCTGAGGTGGGTGTGGGTGCGGTCTTATCTCAGGGTTCCTCTCCTGCTAAATGGCGACCATGTGCCTTTTTCTCAAGGAAACTCTCCTCTGCAGATAGAAATTACGATGTGAGAGATAGGGAGTTGTTGGCCATCAATATTAGCTTTTGAGGAATGGCGCCATTGGTTAGAAGGAGCCAGACACCCTATTACTGTGTTTACCGACCATAAGAATCTGGCCTACTTGGAATCAGCTAAGCGTCTGAACCCGAGACAGGTCAGATGGTCTTTGTTCTTTTCTAGGTTTAATTTTGTTGTCACGTTCCGCCCTGGGTTTAAAAATGTGAAGGCGCATGCCCTTTCACGTTGTTTTTTCCGGGAGGGGGGAACTTTGAAGACCCGGGTCCCATTTTGGCTGAAGGTGTGGTCGTCTCTGCTCTTTATCCTGATTTGGAGGCAGAGGTTTAAGCAGCCCAGGCAGAGGCTCCTGATCTTTGTCCTCCTGGGAGGTTGTTTGTGCCTCTCGCTTTACGACACAAGGTTTTTAAGGAGCACCATGATACTGTCCTTGCTGGGCACCCAGGGAGTAGAAACCACAGTAGATCCCATTGCTCTGAGATTCTGGTGGCTGGCTCTTCGTAAGACGGTTGAGGGTTTTGTGGCAGCCTGCGAGACCTGCGCTCGTGCCAAGGTCCCTCCTTCACAGCCATCGGGTTCTCTCCTCCCGTTACCCATTCCTTCCCGTCCTTGGATGCATCTGTCCATGGACTTCGTTACAGACCCGCCTCATTCCTCAAGGAAGACTGTGATTCTAGTGGTAGTGGACCGTTTTAGCAAAATGGTGCATTTCATTCCCTTTTCTGGGCTACCCAATGCTAAGACGTTGGCACAAGCGTTTGTTGATCACATTGTTAAATTGCATGGCATTCCTTCAGACATTGTTTCTGATAGGGGAACGCAATTTGTTTCCAGATTCTGGAAGGCCTTCTGTTCTCGCTTGGGGATTCAGTTGTCATTTTCTTCTTCTTTTCATCTGCAGTCGAATGGTTAGACCGAAAGCGGCAATCAGAATCTGGAGACATATCTGTGCTGTTTTGTGGCGGAGAATCAGGAGGATTGGTATTCTTTTTTGTCCCTTGCTGAGTTTGCTTTAAATAACCGTCGCCAGGAGTCCTCCGATAAGCCACCATTTTTTGGCGCATATGGGTTTCATCCACAGTTTAGGACATTCTCTGGAGAGGGGTCTTCTGGTTTACCTGATGAGGAGAGATTTTCCTCGTCTTTGTCATTTATTTGGCAAAAGATTCAGGGTAATCTGAAGAGGATGAGTGAGAGATATAAGCGTGTGGCTGATAAGAGACGTGTGCCTGGTGGGGACCTGAATGTGGGTGATCTGGTGTGGTTGTCTACAAAGAATATCAAACGGAAGGTTCCCTCCTGGAAGTTGGGTCCTAAGTTTATTGGGCCTTACAAGATCTTGTCCGTCATCAATCCCGTTGCCTTCTATCTTGATCTTCCTCAGACTTGGAAGATCCATAATGTTTTTCACAGGCCCCTATTAAAACCTTATGTCCAACCCACTGTACCCTCCTCTTTGCCTCCGATTTTTGTTGATGGTAATCTTGAATTCCAGGTCTCTAGGATTGTGGATTCTCGCATTGTCCGCGATTCTCTCCAGTACCTTGTTCATTGGGAGGGTTATGGTCCTGAGGAGAGGATGTGGGTCCCAGTGGCGGACATTAAGGCCACTTGTCTCATCAAGGCTTTCCATAGGTCTCATCCTGAGAAGGTGGGTTCTGAGTGTCCGGAGTCTACCCGTAGAGGGAGGGGTACTGTCACTGCCACTTCTGTGAGAAGGTCTGACAGACATCCTTCTCTACCTATTGCATGATGTTCTTTGTTTTGGTTTCACTTTCTCATCTCATTTCCTTCTCCCAGGTGTCACCTATTTAGACTAATCCTCTTCCCTTTATATTCCCTACCATACTGCCTCACTTTGCGGTTTATACTACTTCCTGGATTGAAGTGTTCACTGCTGGAGATTTTTTGTTGCTGCTTGTTCAGATAAGTCCTTTTTATGTACTGTGTTTCCTTGCTGGTTTGATTCTAGGTGACACTAACTCCCTCCGTATGAAGTGCAGGGAGCCAGTGGTCGAGTCCCCACACTATTATAGGGTTTTCAGGTGTCAAACAGTCTTAGGTACAGGGGCATACAATCGTCTACCATTGAGACCCTTGTATGTGCTTAGCAGTCAGGGTGAGCTCTTGGGGTTTTATAAGGGTCACCTATATGCTCCTTAGTTTGGGATCAAGCCAGTCAGACGTTTATTCATAACTTCCAGCTATCTGCAACATCATCCGTGACACCATCTTCTGTTGAGCTTCAGCTGGTGTACAGATGGCCTTAAGTTCTCCTGCAAAATGTCTTGATAAACTTGGGAATTCATTTTTCCTTCGATGATACCAATCCGTCCAGGCCCTGATGCAGCAAAGCAGCCCCAAATCATGATGCCCCCACCACCATACTTCACAGTTGGGATGAGGTTTTGATGTTGGTGTGCTGTGCCTCTTTTTCTCCACATATAGTGTTGTGTGTTTCTTCCAAACAACTCAACTTTGGTTTCATCTGTTCACGGAATATTTTAACAGTACTGCTGTGGAACATCCAGGTGCTCTTGTGCAAACTGTAAACGTCCAGCAATGTTTTTTTTGGACAGCAGTGGCTTCCTCTGTGGTATCCTCCCATGAAATCCATTCTTGTTTAGTGTTTTACGTATCGTAGATTCGCTAACAGGGATGTTAGCATATGCCAGAGACTTTTGAAGGTCTTTAGCTGACACTCTAGGATTCTTCTTCACCTCATTGAGCAGTCTGCGGTGTGCTATTGCAGTCATCTTTACAGGACGGCCCACTCCTAGGGAGAGTAGCAGCAGTGCTGAACTTTCTCCATTAATAGACAATTTGTCTTACCGTGGACTGATGAACAGCAAGGCTTTTAGAGATACTTTTATAACCCTTTCCAGCTTTATGCAAGTCAACAATTCTTAATTGTAGGTCTTCTGAGAGCTCTTTTGTCTGAGGCATAATTCACATCAGGCAATGCTTCTTGTTAAAAGTAAACCCAAAACTGGTGTGTGTTTTTTATAGGGCATGGTAGCTGTAACCAACACCTCCAATCTCATCTCATTGATTGGACTGCAGTTGGCTGACACCTCACTCCAATTAGCTCTTGGAGATGTCATTAGTCTAGGGGTTCACATACTTTTTCCACCTGCACTGTGAATGTTTACATGGTGTGTTCAATAAAAACATGGTAACATTTAATTCTTTGTGTGGTATTAGTTAAAGAAGACTGTGATTGTCTATTGTTGTGACTTAGATGAAGATCAGATCACATTTTATGACCAATTTTTGCAGAAATCCATATCATTCCAAAGGGTTAACATACTTTTTCTTGCAACTGTAATTACTAAAATGAGGTATACTGGAAAAAAAACACTTTTTGTTTCCTCGTTTTTACACAGCACCAAAACCTACCATTTCAGTGCATCGTCCAATTCATCTCCAATGGCATCTTCAACAAAGTCTATGGTAACAGCATTAGGTCTGCCGATATCATGTAAAATGGTGTTCAGTTCATCAGTGTACTGTTTTATGGCCCTTTTCTGTAAAACACATTTACTGCATGTATTAAAACATCAGGTTGACAAGTTTTCAATAAAATTAATTTTGTAAAATATTATGAAGGTAGAGACACATTAACTTTCATGAAAAACAAATTAGACACCTTTAAAGCTATATGCATGCTTCCATAAAGCATATTCTGCATGGGACATCAATATGTGTATCTTTTCAATTCATGATATTTAGTAAAATATCGGGTAAAATATCGGGTTCGTACTCAACATTACGGTGTCTGGGTACCCGAACACGGACATTGCCGCCAAAGTCCATGTTCATTGTGCGCAGTTAAAATAAAGCTTCTTGAAAGGCTTTAGCGCAGCCAATTAACAAGCGTGTAAGCTGTGGGCAATTGGAAGCCATCACAGTCATGCCTAGTATTGGCATGGCTGTGATTGGCCAGCGCACCATGTGACCCTGCATGCATAAATGCCGGATCACCATTCTGCTCTGACTAATGTAGGGACAGGATGCTGCTGCAGTGAGGCATTTATTTTTGCTGCAGTGAGGCATTTATGCTTTTATTTAATTTGTAATAAGTCTGTGGTCAATCTGCAGGCATTTATGTGACTGCAATATATCTCCTTTGCACCAGTGACACAGAAATATAATACTTAATTTGGCTGTTAATTCTGTGGTTGACCTAAAGTCATTATTGTGGTTCAAAACTACACATTTTCATCTATCGAGTGGTTATTTAGGCCAGTCGTCCACAGGTGGCTGAGAGAGAGTGGGTTTCTGCGGCCAGGGCCGGTGCAAGGATTTTTGTCAACACAAGCGAATCTGCATTTTGGCGCCCACCCCCCATCATTTCAGATTTCTGCCCCTCATGATTCATGTCTATTTCCTGCCCCCCCATCATTTCACATTTCTGCCCCTCATGATTCATATCCATTTCTTGCCCCCCCCCATGTGCCAATATCATAGTGCCATCCTCTCCCCCTGCCCCCTAAATGTGCCAGTATCAAGTGCCTCTCTCCTCCTCCCTCCATGCCATTTTTTTGCCATGTAGGTTTTTCTTTGATTGCTGACTCAACTGTTACCTATGTTGCATTTTTTGGTCAATGGTCGGTCACTGTACCACATATAATCTATTTTCCTGATCATTACCTCTTATATTTGACACGTGTGCTATCCCAGTGTGGGGTTCTTTTTCTGCTTCTTTTCACTTTTTAACAGCATATTTTTTATATGCTTTATATTCTTAACCATGTTACAATAAAATCATATTTTTATATACGGTACTATGAGCTCCGTTTCCTTGTTTTTTCACTTACTACAAGAGCATTGCAAAGTATAGTACAGCCATCAGCCCCACTGAATCTTCAAGATCCAAGTGGGACTTGATAAAAAAAAGTGTAAAAAAATAAAAAAATTAAAATAAAATAAATTGCCTTTTAAAAAAATGAAAAAAAAAGTAAACTACACATAATTGTTATCAAAGCAACCATAATGACCTATGACCCATATGACCGTGCCCGTAAAAAAATAAAAAATAAAAAACGATGGCGGAATTGCAGTTTTTTTCACCTCACCTCCCAAAAAATTGAATAAAAAGGAATCAAAAAGTCCTATGCATCCCAAAAATAATACCAATAAAAACTAGAGTCTACCCCGCCAAAAATAAGCCCTCGCATAACTATGTTTACGGTAAAATTAAAAAGTTATGGATCTTAGATTTGGTGATGAAAAAAAATAATGTTTAATATAAAGTGATTTTATGATATAAAAAAAACAATAATAAAAACCTACAAATTTGGTATCTCCATAACCATATCAACCCAAAGAATAAAATTAACATATCAAATATACCACATGGAGAATCTAATTTTTTAGAAAAACCACTGACAGAATTGCAATTTTTGCCCACTTCACCTCCTAAAAAATTGAATAAAAAGCAGTAAATCAAAACAGTAAATATTACAACCTGTCCTGCAAAAAACAAGCTCTCACACAGCTATATTGACGGAAAAATAAAAAAGTAATGGGTCTTAGATTTGGTAATGGAAAAAAAAAAAGTTTAATAAAAAGTGATTTTATGATATAAAAGTGGTAGAACATGAAAAAAACAATATAAATTTGGTATCGCCATAACCATATAAAACCACAGAATAAAGCCTTATTCACACGTCAGTGTTTTGATCAGTCTTTTCCATCAGTGGTTGTGAGCCAAATCCAGGACTGACCCCTAAACAGAGATAAGGTATAAGGGAAAGATCTGCTCCTGTTCTGTGTGTAGAGCCACACCTTGTTTTGGCTCATAATCACTGGTGGAAAACACTGACTGAACACTGACTGTGAATGAGGCATAACACTGTCATATCAAATATACCACATTGAGAACCCCATAAAAAATACAAATAAAAGACTCATTTTTGCCCACTTCACCTGAAAAAAAAAAAGTGAACAAAAAGCCATATGTAACAAAAAAATGGTACCAATAAAAACTACAGCCCATCTTGCAAAAAAATAAGCTCTTACACAGCTCAGTCAACAAAAAATAAAAAAAGTTATGGTCCTTAAAATCTAGTTAAGCAAATTCCATGTTAGAAAATGCAGATGTTTCTCCTTTCCTTTTCAACTCTGCTGTCTGCACATACAGAAATTTACGACCACATATGAGGAGTTCAGAAGAAAATGGGTAACAAATTATGCAGTGAATTATGGAAGTGAAAAATCTGGGCCTAAAGCGACTTGTAAAAAATTTAATTTTTCATTTTCACAGCCAAGTGTTTCTAAATTCTATGAAATGCCTGTGAGGTCAAAGTGTAGTTTCACTTTTTGGGGGTTTCTACTATAGGAGTGCCTTAGTGTGCCTTTGAATGTGACACAACACCCAAAAACCATTCCAGCAAAATCTGCTTTCCAAACACCATATGTTGCTCTTTTTCCTTCTGAGACCTGGCGTGTGCCCACACTGTTAATGATTACATATGGGGTGTTTCTGTAAACTGCAGAATCAGGGTAATAAATATTGAAATTCATTTTGCTGTTAACCCTTGCTGTTTCATAGGAAAAATTGGATTAAAATAAAAAATCTGCACAAAAACTGAAAATTTTTAATTTCACCTCCATTTTCTTTTATTTATTGTGGAACAACTAAAAGGTTACCCTAGTTTGTGAAACCAGTTTAGAATAATTTGAGAAGTGTAGTTTCTAAAATGCAGTCATTTATGTGTGGTTTCAATTATGTAAGGACCTCAAAGTGACTTCAGAACTAAATTGGTCCTTAAAAAAGTCGGTTTTGAAGATTTTATAGAAAAATTTAAAAATGACTTCTAACGTCCTAA
The DNA here is from genome assembly GCF_014858855.1 of Bufo gargarizans. Lineage (NCBI taxonomy): Eukaryota > Metazoa > Chordata > Amphibia > Anura > Bufonidae > Bufo > Bufo gargarizans. The sequence goes on from NW_025334109.1 coordinate 671,113, forward strand.
AAAATAAAATGTAATTTTAAAAATGATGCCAACATAAAGTTAAGCTAAGCTTCTGCTCTTCCCTGCATGGGAAACCCCTGCAGCGCTGAGACTAGGCCACCACACTATTTTATCCTGCATTGTTGAAGGAATCTGTGATAGAGGTTCCTAACTGAACCTCCATTTCACATGTGTACTGTACATACTGATGTTGCAAAATAGTCATTTTTTCACACCTGAATCATAGCCTATACTACAGCCTAAAACTGTTATTACAGACTTAAAGAGAATCTGCCACAATGATGGACCCTAGACCTGTTGTCTGGTAAGGTTGGTAATAGTGAGTGCAAAGACTCCTTCTTTTGCTGCAATTGCTGCAATTCTGTTGAAAATAAATGTATGCTTATTTTATATATTACTATGCTACTGAGATGCTCAGAGCACCAAGGGGGTGGCCTAGCCCACTGGAACACAGCTTCACCTCCTCTCTCCTCTGTTGCCACTCCCTCTGGTTTCACTGTTCCAGTGCATTACTGTGATATGCCATGCATGCACCAGCAATAGTATGATCGATGTCTGATGATCTTATTTGGCTGTCCCCGGTCTGAGATCTAAACTGCACATGTGCAGGTTTATTTTTAATATAGTGTAGGGAAAAGAATGCAAAGCATTTTACTTATTATACTTTACATTTTACTTAATATACTTTGAGCAATGTGTTACTAGAAAAGGGTATAAAGGGTCTCCTTAACCCCTTCCCGACATATGACGTAATAGTACGTCATAGCAGCAGGTTCGTTCCCGTACTTTGACGTACTATTACGTCATGGTGATCGGGTGGGCACCGGAGCGGTGCGTGCCTGATCACTGCAGGGGCCCGGCAGTTCCTGATAGCCAGGCCCCTGTTGTATCCTCCGGCATTGCTGTACGAGCCGATGCCGGCGGATGAACCCCTTCTATGCAATGATTAGCGCTGACCGTGGCATAGAAGGTACATGCGGCGGGTGAGGGAGAAGGTAGCCTGATGCTGTGCAGAGGCTGCACAGTGCCTTGCACGGCATCGGTATCTGCCTTCTATGGGTGCCGAGAAGATCCAGCCTGGGGGTCTCCTAGGCAACCTGTTAGTGTATTAGTCTGTGTAATACACTAACAGGAAATGCATTACAATACAAATGTATTGTAATGCATTGTAGAGGGGATCAGACCCCCAAAAGTTAAAGTCCCAGAGTGGGACAGAAATAAAGTACAAAAAAATAAAAGTAAAAAAAAGAGTAAAAAAAAATTTCAAGTACAAAAAGAAAAAAAAAAGCCCCTTTCCTCTGATTTTATATGCATATGCCCCCCCAAAATGGTACCAATTAAACCATCACCTCATCCCGCAAAAAAAGAGCCTCTATATAAGACAATCTCCCCCAAAAATTGCTATAGCTATAGCTATCAGAACATGGAGACACTAAAACATCATTAACACAATGCTATTGTGTTAAAGTGAAATATTAGGTATCGCTGCGTCCATAACAATTAGCTCTATAAAAATATCACATGACTCAACCCCTCAGGTGAACACAGTAAAAAAATTAAAATAAAAACAGTGCCAAAAAAAGTAATTTTGTGTTACCTTACATCACAAACATTGCAAATACTAAACGATCAAAAAGGCATATGCCCCCAAAATAGTACCAATCAAACCATCACCTCATCCAGCAAAAAATGAGGCCCTATAATAAGACAATTGCCCAAAAAATATAAAAACTATGAGCTCCCAGACAATGGGGACACTAAAATATGATATTTTTTTTTGCTTCAAAAATGCTATTATTGTGTTAAAGTGCAATAAATAAAAAAGTAGACATGTTAGTTATTGCCATGTCTGTAACAACTTGCTCTATAAAAATATCACACGACCTAACTCCTCAGCAATTTTTTGTCACCTAACATCACTTAAAGTGCAACACCAAGCGATCAAAAAGGCGTATGCCCCCCAAAATAGAACCAATAAAACCATCATCTCATCCCACAAAAAACGAGCCCCTACCTAAGACAATCAGTCAAAAAATAAAAGAGCTATGGGTCTCAGACTATGGAGACACTAAAATATTTTATTTGTTTCAAAAATACTATTATTGTGTAAAACTTAAATAAATAAAAAAAATTATACATATTAGGTATTGTCACGTCTCTATAAAAATATCATGTGACCTAACCCCTCAGGTGAACGCTGTAAAAATAAATAAAAACTTTGCCAAAACAACAGCTTTTTTTGTCACCTTGCCTCATAAAGTGTAATAATGAATGATCAAAAAATCATATTTATCGAAAAATTGTACCAATAAAAAAGTCAACTCTTCCTACAAAAAAATAAGCTCCTGCACAAGACGATTGGCAGAAAATGGAGACACAAAAACATTTTTTTTTCAAAAATGCTTTATTATGTAAAACTGAAACAAAGAAAGTAGACATATTTGATATCACCACGTCCGTAACAACCTGCTCTATAAAAATAGCACATGATCTAACCTGTCAGATGAACATTGTAAAAAATAAAAAATAAAAACAGTGCCAAAACAGCCATTTTTTGGTTACCTTGCCTCACAAGAAATGTAATATAGAGCTATTAAAAATCATATGTACCCCAAAATAGTACCAATAAAACTGTCACCTTATCCCCTAGTTTCCAAAATGGGGTCACTTTTGGAAGCGTCTACTGTAGGGGTGCATCAGGGGGGCTTCAAATGGGACATGGTGTCTAAAAACCTGTCCAGCAAAATCTGCCTTCCAAAAACCATACAGTGTTCCTTTCCTTCTGCGCTCTGTCGTGCGCCCTTACATCAGTTTACGACCACATGTCAGGTGTTTCTGTAAACCGCAGAATCAGGGTAATAAATATATTTTTTTTATTTTGCTGTTAACCCTTGATGTGTTAAAGAAAAAAATGGATTAAAATGGAAAATCTGCCAAAAACGTGAAATTTTGAAATTTCATCTTCATTTTCCTTTAATTCTTGTGGAACACCTAAAGGGTTAACAAAGTTTGTAAAATCAATTTTGAGTAACTTGAGGGGTGTAGTTTCTACAATGGGGTACTTTATGGATGGTTTCTATTATGTAAGCCCCACAAAGTGACTTCAGACCTGAACTGGTCCTTAAAAAGTGGGTTTGGGAAATTTTCTTAAAATATTTTAGAATTGCTTCTAAAATTTTAAGCCTTCTAACATCCCCAAAAAATAAAATGACATTTACAAAATGATGCCAACATAAAGTAGACATATCAGGAATGTTAAGTAATAAATATTTTATGAGGTATCACTTTCTGTTTTAAAAGCAGAGAATTAGAAATTTTGAAGATTGCAAATTTTTCAAAATTTCTGGTAAATTTGGGATTTTTTCATAAATAAAGGTGAATTATATTGACTCAAATTTATGACTGTCATAAAGTACAATGTGTCACAAGAAAACAATCTCAGAATGGCTTGGATAAATTAAAGCGTTCCAAAGGTATTACCACATAGTAAGGGACACATGTCAGATTTGCAAAAAAATGGCCTGGGCAGAAGGGCGAAAACTGGCCCAGGGTAGAAGGGGTTAATACTTTAAGTCCACATGCACACAACCGTATTTTGCATTTGTCTGATTGCTCAAGGACCCATTCATTTCTAAGGGTCTGCAAAAAAAAAAAGTGTCAGTTCCACAAATGATAGAACATGTCCAGTTCTTGTCCATATTGCAGACAAAAATTGTAATTTCTAGTAATGGGAGTGAGAAAAATGTGCATTGCACACTGAAGGTGTGCATATAATGCATTACAGTAGTTTGCATGAACACTAACAGAGATTTGCTAAGGAGAGGCCATCTTCAGAATTATACTGAGTGAGACCTCTTACAGTAGCTCACCACACCAGCCCCTGGCTCCATATATACAGTATGTATCCTATCACTGTGGTGTTCCTGCCTGTGTGACTTGTTGGCATCTCTTTACATGTCTCTCCTCTATGCTAGGTAATGAATGCAAAAATAGGTACTGCTTGGTACTTACTGTACTTGAAGGCTATGGACACTTTTGTATAAAATACTGTATACATATATATACTGGTATATGCATATCTCAAATTTAATATCCAGCCTCACCTTTAAGTTCTGAAGTAAGCCTTGTACCATATCTAGGATTTTTTCAATAATTTGATTTTTGCTGTTTTCCAACCCTTCAAAAAGAACATGGTACAGACATATCTGTAAAAAAAAGAGTAATTTCGTTAAACAATTTGTAATAAAAATAAAACATCAAATGATTTAAAAAAAATATAGGATTAATATTGTTCTGCCCAACAGAGTTAGAGAATCATTCTAATTCATTCTGCATCAGTTTTGGTATGTCTGTAGTGATTAGTCTCCAGAACACATCAACAGAGCTGTCCTTCTGCATATCTCCTTCTTAAACATTACCATCTTTGTAAAATCATATCTGGTGAGAGATCTACCTTTGTTTCAGGGATATTCTGTTATGCATAGCTGTTCAACTAGTTGTAATTGCTATTCAGGGAAGTTGTTACTACTGTTAGTTAGACATGTAATCCTATGTACAGGCAGCTATTTTACCATATGCTTCAGTGTTAATGCAAATGTTATAGTACTTGCTATCTATACTTTATACTTATACTTGCTATTTGTATTCTTGTAGTTTACCAAATACTCCTGTTTTACCAATCAATCAAATACTCCTGTTTTACCAATCAATCAAACCAACCTGTTGACCAATAAACAAGTTAGACTACAAAGAACAGTCCTCTTATTTGGAAGACAGGAATGGTTTATGCTGAATGTCAGACTGCACAATGTGTGAACGTGTATGAAGACAGAATATCATCGTCAGTTTCCCACTCACTTCTTGAGGTACAAGCCCTAAAAATATAACCGATTCTGCTAGGGATATTCAAAATCAAATAGGCTACAAATCAAATATTGAGGACAAAAGTCCCCAGCGCCGCTGTGACTGCCGTTAGGCTACTTTCACATCTCAAAACCTGAATTAAAAGGATCTGTTATATTTAATACATTCTGATGGCTAAGTTTCTGCCAAATCCGGTTGTATTAGGCTAGTTCACACTAGCGGCAAAGAACTCCGGCAGGCTGTTCCGGAGGGTGAACGTAGTTTTATTCCAGCCGCCTCTCTGCATATTTGCCGTGTTTCCGATGGAACTCCCTCTCGCCCCCATTGTAGTCAATGGGGCCGGAGCGGTAGTCCGGGGGCACACGTGCACTAGCGGAACACCCTGCCGGAGTTCCTTGCGCTAGTGTGAAACTAGCCTTAACTCAAAACTGAACAAACCTGATCAGGCATGAATATCATTAGTCAATGTTTCTGTAATGAAAAAAACTGATCAGGCATCATCTATTGGACCAGGGCTGCATGAAAAACGCAGACTATAGAACATGCTGCGATTCTAACGCAACACAGAACTGATGCTTGGAAAACAGCTCTCATGTGCACAGACCCATTGAGATAAATGGATCAGGATTCAGTGCGGGTGCTATGTGTTCACTTCACCATTGCACCTGCCAGAAAATGTGATCGTGTGAAAGGGGCCTTAGGCTACTTTCACATCTGCGTTTTCCTTTCCAGATTTGAGATCAAGCAGAGAATCGGGATCAGAGAGGACGGACAGGACAGACTATGGTAATCAGGGGCTGTGGTAATAGAGACTGCATACAAGTGCTGCTACTCATCAGCCACATCTTCACTCTCCTCTCTGTACTTCATTTCTCCTCATGAACTTCATTCCAACAGCTAAAGATCAGTTGTATTCAGCAAGGTCAGCGTCAGCACCCGGCATACCCGGGCAAGGGCCGGGGCCCGCAACTCCTGCGGGGGCCCACAGCACAGCTGCCAGTGGCCAGAAGCAATGAGCACTTCCATCAATATAGATCAAAGCGCTCATTGCTGGAGTGCAGGGAGCTGAGTCCTGTCACTCACCACTCAGATCCCCACGCTTCTCCCCTTCTTCAGGCCAGCCACACTCTGAATGGTGAAGCAGGAAGACTTCTCCCTGCTCCACCATTCAGCTTGCAGGCACGGATCGAGCTGCCGGCCTGTGTTGGCGGAGCCTGCAGCCTGGTTTTCTGCATAAGCTCCACCCACACAATGCTGCAGAGTGATCTGCGCCTGCAGGGAAGAGAGGACTGTGAGCTTCAGGAATGGGACAAGGTGAGTAGTTACTGTGTTTTTTTTTTTTTGCTTTTAATACTAGAGGGGTCACAGAGGACTTTATTACTATGGAGGGGGCACAGAGGTCTTTATTACTATGGAGGGGGCACAGAGGTCTTTATTACTATGGAGGGGGCACAGAGGTCTTTATTACTATGGAGGGGCACAGAAGTCTTTATTACTATGGAGGGGCACAGAAGTCTTTATTACTATGGAGGGGGCACAGAGGACTTTATTACTATGGAGGGGGCACAGAGGACTTTATTACTATGGAGGGGGCACAGAGGACTTTATTACTATGGAGGGGGCACAGAGGTCTTTATTACTATGGAGGGGGCACAGAGGACTTTATTACTATGGAGGGGCACAGAGGACTTTATTACTATGGAGGGGCACAGAGGGCATTTCTACTATGGAGGGGGCACAGAGGGCATTACTAATATGAAGGGGCACAATGGGCATTCCTACTATGGAGGGGCCACAGAGCCAAAGGGTATTACTACAATGAAGGGGGCACAGTGGGCATTATTACTGTGAAGTGGACACAATGGGGATTTCTACTATGAAGGGGGCACAATGGGGATTTCTACTATGAAGGGGGCACAATGGGGATTTCTACTATGAAGGGGGCAGAATGGGGATTATTACTGTGAACGGGACACAATGGGGATTATCACTGTGAAGGGGGCACAGATAGGGCATTAAACTGTGAAAGGGGCACAGATAGGGCATTAAACTGTGAAAGGGGCACAGAGAGGGCATGACTACTGTGAGAGGGCACAATGTGGGGGGAGCCAGAGAAAGTACCCACCCGGGTGCCAAACACCTTAGGTACGCCACTGAAGCAGGGAACTATTTGCTCCCTGCTCCACCATTGAGCCGCCAGCGCTCCACAGCAGCAGCACGATGTCCTCACACATCGTCCTAATGATCTGTGTAGGAGACGGAGCGGGGCAGCATTCTGCTCCAGATCATGGGAGGAGCCAGGTGATTGAGGTGAGGAGTATTTATTGGTTTTTTTTTCACTTCCTGTGAAGGGGGCACATCTGGGCATATCTACTGTGAAGGGGGCACACATCTTGGCATATCAACTGTGAGGGGGCACATATTTTGGGATAACTACTGTGAAGGGGGCACATATCTTGGCATATCTACTGTGAGGGGGCACATATCTTGGCATATCTACTGTGAGAGGGCACATATCTTGGCATATCTACTGTGAGGGGGCACATATCTTGGCATATCTACTGTGAGGGGGCACATATCTTGGCATATATACTATGAAGGGGGCATATATTGGCATATTTACTGTGAGGGGGCACATATCTGTGAGTAGACCTGATGGACTGAAACACTGGGTAGAAAATGAAAGTAGGCACATAAGGACTGATTCACATATATCCGCTCTGTAGCAGGCTCTGTGTAAGATATTTAATCTACAATATATGCAGTTTCATTGCTGTAAGCACCATGCAAAATGCCACAAGGGGACCCACTGAAATTTTATCGCCCATGGGCCCACATGAACCTGGAGCCGGACCTGGTATTCAGGATCATAATCCCTGACAGGCAGGCAGAGAGGAGGATGAGGCAGCTCTTTACTTCAGTGTTGTGAAGTAACTTGTCCTCCCGTGTGATTAGGACAGGTTTTGTGTGTACTAATAGGATGGTGGTCATTTTATTTCTCCTAACGATTGCTCCCCAGACAAAATGAACTATTATAACAAGAGATAAGCGAAGTATTTGAAAATTTGATTCGGCTGCTTTGCGAAATTTTGGGTGCTATAACAGGGAGCGGTGATTATGCCGCTCCCCATCATTTTACCCCTCAGATGCCGTGTTTATACATCATCGCGGAATCTGATATACATAAGGCTGGGTTCACACCTGAGCGTTTTACAGCGCGTTCCTACGCGTTGTAAAACGCTCAACAAGCAAAAACCAATGCTTCCCTATCGGCATGGTTCTCACCTGAGCGTTTTACAGCGCATACGACGCCCCAAGAAGTACAGGAGCTTCTTTGGGGCGCATTGTCGCGTGTTCCCACACATAGACCTAGCAGGAACACGCGACAATGGGCGTTTGCTTGTTTCCTCGGCAGGTATGTAAACGCCCGATAAGCACGCTTGTAAACAGTGCTTATCGGGTACGCTTATGTGTGAACCCGGCCTTACACGGTGTAAAAAATATAAAATAAAATAAAAACATACTTACCTGAACCATTTTCTTGCAACAGGCTGGCTGTCGCCATCTTGTTTGAAGATCTGGCGTGAAATTTTGTGCAGCCCAAGATGATGTGATCACGCCGACCTGCGTGGTGACATCATACGTCAATGTGCCCAGGATTTCGTGTGAGATCTTCAAGCAAGATGGCAGTGGCCGGCCTGTCGTGAGCAAATGGAGCAGGTACTGTAAGTATGATATATTTTTTTTTTTTTGCACTATTTCAGGTTAAATCGATTCGCTATCACAAAGCAAGAGGAAATTCGGATTGAAGTCCATCTTGTGGATTTCGATTCGCTCAACACTAACTATATTTATAACTAATGAAAGTATATAATAATGAATAAAGTAATATTTAAGTATTATCATTTCCTTAATTCCCAGAGAACCACTTTAACATACAGTATGTTGACAATTTATAACAGAAATTCAAACTTTTCAAATAGTGCTCTTACGTGATACCGTGGGTTTTTTCCACAGAAATAGGGGCTGAACACACCAATTGAGATCACTTCAGGTTCTATTTGATCCCATCTGTCAATTGCTTTCGGCACCAGTTCAGTGAGTTCGGTCTTTATCTGTTAATTAACAATTAGAATAGACATATATATGCTATATATAGTATATCATTTCTTTTTCCATAACAATTACTTTGATTTTTTTCTAGAAATGATAAGACTATGAGTGGATTTCTAAAATGACATTCATTGATTACACATAGAGTTTACTGGAGGATCAGCTGGGACAGATGTGTGGCTGGGTAGCAGGTCACTTTCACATGGTCAGTATTTTGCTTTATTATGTGTAAACCAAAACTAGGGTCCAAAACACAGAAGGGGCGCAAATCTTTCATTGTATTTTGCTTGGAAAATACAGACCAAATACTGGCTGTGTGAAAGTGGTCCTTGCATATGGGCTCCTGTAGTGGCCGTTATATCACCAAAAACAGCACTGACATGTTCTGCTGCAAATAGACAAGTTTTTCAAGCTAATAACAACACAACTGGGAACTTAAAGTGGCCCTGGAAAAAACTAAAACGAAAAGTGGCCCCATTTTGTAGGCAGGTCCAAATTAACAGAAGGAGGGGCAACACAAGTAGGCGGGGTCAACAATACCATAGTGCAAAATACCATCCCAGCAGAACAAAATAACATGATGTAGCACAATATACTGCCCCAAAAGCTTGCCATCTGTGGTGGCCGTCATTAGCTACCATGTTCTGTCCTCCTCCTCCATGTGTCTATGGAGCAGGGAGCTTAGGAGGTGAGGTGCGGGCCACAGCAGTTAAATTCAGGAGGGCATGTGTGTACATGAGTACCCGATTCTCATAGACTTAATTACCACTGAGAGCTCATTATGCACCCAGTCAATGGCAGAGAGAAGGACTTAGGTGGTCCCCTGGAGTATTGGCCCAATGGGAAATTTCCTTGTAGGGTCTATGGCCAATCCGCCCCTGACTGCATCAAGTTGTGTGCTATGTGTGACACTACTAATAAGGTGGGATAAAGGGAAAAGTCTTATGTAGGCTGGTTCTAGGCTTTCACATCTCAACAAAATGACCAAATTGTCATATGGGGGATGTCGGTTCAGTGGTAGTACTGCTGCAGTAAGACAGTGACAGTCAGTGGAATGTCTGATGCAGTGAAAGGCAGACCAGTGCTGAAAGTGAGGGGTTCAGTAAAGGGCGTATATAGAAATCAATAGGCCCCATATCAAGAATCTGAATTAGACCCCCATGACCCATCCGCTGCCACTACCATAACAAATTCCTAGCCCCTCCCCTTGCTCCATGAACTAAACTTGTGCTCTGTGTTATATATAGTGTGCCATCAGGGCTGGACTAGGATTACAAAACAGCCCTGGCACACAAACCCCAAAAGCTCACATACTGTTTGATATTACATAAAAATAATTGTGTGTAATGAACACTGCACAGGTAAATTTTGCTTTACTTGGTTATGCCCCATGTAAAGTGTTCAAAAGTGGCCACCACTGCTAGATTGCAGAGTATGCATAACCCCTGGAAATGAGCAGAGTATAATGTCATGGAAAATCAATCTATCCAGCAAAGGAGGCAATATGGACAATCACAGTGCATTAGTAAGTGCCTTGTAGTAACCTTATCTACATGCTAAATGCCATTTGTTGAAGTGACATAACCCCTTTCACGATTACAGTATGTTTAGTTATTGCTGTTTTTACAGAACAATGTCTAAAACATGGCTGTTGAGGAGGGGCACCTGACCAGACCTATTCAGCAGCTTCCACTGAATAACACTGCAAACAGCATTAGGCCTCTTGCACACAAACTTATTTTATTTTCGTGTCTGTTCTGTTTTTTTTTTTGCGGACTGTATGCAGAACTATTCCCTTCAATGGGTTGCAAAAAAACAGAAGTTACTCCGTGTGCATTCCGTTTCCGTATGTCCGCATTTCCGTTCCGCAAAAAAGAAAAAAAAAAGAGGACATTTCGGACAAGTATAGTACTGTTCTATTAGGGGCCATCTGTTCCGTTCCGCAAAATATGGAATGCACATGGATGTCATCCGTATTTTCTGCGGATCAGTTTTTTGCAGACCGCAAAATACATACGGTCGTGTGCAAGAGGCCTTAGAAACTATGCCATGTTGTATCTAGTGTAGTTCAAAGGAGGGCATAGAAGGACAGGTCTGGCCAAGTGACTGTCCATCAGTGGTCATAATTAAGACAAGACAGTCTCTTCAGTGAAGAGATTGTACTGAAACAAGGGGGTGAAACTTTTGATGTGAGGAAATGAGTGCTGTCTCTATCATAGAAAAAACTGACCATTGGAACCCAGCCTAAAGAAACTTGTATGGGGTCAACGTTTCCAGTGGTGGGATCCCCACAGCTTACATTTTGATCCATGTATAATTTAAAAGCCATACAAATGAGTTTGGCTTATTTGCATTCATACTTGTACTTATGCTTATACTTCAAAGAACAATCGCTATTTTGTCAACAATAGTTGTGGAAGATTATTATAGACTACACTTACCATGCGAGATACATCTCCAGATAACACGTCGTACATTTTTTGAGATAGCTCCTTTTTTAAGATGTCAAATCGGCTTTTTATTCCTGATTCAATGGGGTCTCTACAACTGTTATTATTACACATTATTATTTAGAAAGAAAATGAGAACATTTTATAAATGTATTAAAAACATCCCTAATATGATAACTCTTAGTAAGTCTCTTACCATACATGAGATAGTGTATTCACTCTCAGAAATTCACCCATAACCCAAGTGAGAGATAATATACAGTACAGACCAAAAGTTTGGACACACCTTGTCATTCAAAGAGTTCAAAGAGTTTTCTTAATTTTCATGACTATAAAAATTGTAGATTCACACTGAAGGCATCAAAACTATGAATTAACACATGTGGAATTATATACATAACAAAAAAGTGTGAAACAACTGAAAATATGTCATTGTCACGGCTGAGGATGGGGAAAACCCTCAGCCATGCGATGCCCGCTGATGTTAGGCTGCTCGGCCAGGAAGACAGGATTAGGGAGCAGGTCACCTCCTAACGCATCCCTAACATGACCCTAACTCCTAGCTGCATGGGCCGACCTTTAAGGTAGAAGGACCCATGCTCCGGAACCTCGGATCCCTAACTCACCCTCCGTCCGGTCCCTGGAGTAGGAGTCAGGGTAAGACGGCCTGTTCCTCCAGGACACGGAGGAACAGGGGTCTCAATGGCCAAGCTGCAGGGAAAAGGGGAACACAAACAGACTTACGGATATGGCAGGCGAACTAAGTAGTTCCACCTACCTGCCACAGCCTTGCTGACTGTATCCCTGTGCACACAGGAATCCAGAACCATAAGCTGCACAAAACCACAAAGGAAAGTCCCAACAGAACATCACATGGACATCACACACAACATGACAAACATAATGTGACATATCTTTATGACCACAAGGGTGGCTCTCACTGGCAGGTAGAAAACACAGGAGGCTGCTCCAGCTAAGCATGGCTGAAGCAACCCTCAGACCTGTGCTAACAGTGAGGCTATATAGGGCAAGAAGCTACACCCCACAGTCGGACACACCCAGTGACACACACACACACACTGGGAAGGGAGTTAACCCTTCCAGCACCAGGGAAGGGAAAACACAACTTAAAAGGGGAAGTGTCCAAAACACGAAACACACTGTGGCTGTTGCCGCAGGCAACGACATGGGTGGCACTCATATCCTGGGAGTCAGCCCGAAGGCCGGGACACTGCCACCACATGTACACACAACGACCAAACGTTGCCACGGGCAACCACAGTGAGGGGAAGATGTAAGTGCACACCACACATAACTCCAAGGGAACCGCACACATAACTGTTGTCCGCGGCAACCACACCTGAGGCAAACAGCAAAATGCCTCCAGCTGCGGTTGACACAACAACCCAAAAACCGCGGGCAACTGTATGCGGCTCCCAAGGAGTCACGGCCATAAACATGGTCATGACAGTCATATTCTAGGTTCTTCAAAGTAGCCACCTTTTGCTTTGATTACTGCTTTGCACACTCTTAGCATTCTCTTGATGAGCTTCAAGAGGTAGTCACCTGAAATTGTTTTTCACTTCACAGGTGTGCCCTGTCAGGTTTAATAAGTGGGATTTCTTGCCTTATAAATGGGGTTGGGACCATCAGTTGTGTTGTGGAGAAGTCAGATGGATACACAGCTGATAGTCCTACTGAATAAACTGTTAGAATTTGTATTATGGCAAGAAAAAAGCAGCTAAGTAAAGAAAAACGAGTGGCCATCATTACTTTAAGAAATGAAGGTCAGTCAGTCCGAAAAATTGGGAAAACTTTGAAAGTGTCCCCAAGTGCAGTCACAAAAACCATCAAGCGCTACAAAGAAACTGGCTCACATGCGGACCGCCCCAGGAAAAGAAAACCAAGATTCACCTCTGCTGCAGAGGATAAGTTCACCCAAGTCACCAGCCTCAGAAATCGCAGGTTAACAGCAGTTCAGATTAGAGACCAGGTGAATGCCACACAGAGTTCTAGCAGCAGACACATCTCTAGAACAACTGTTAAGAGGAGACTGTGTGAATCAGGCCTTCATGGTGGAATATCTGCTAGGAAACCACTGCTAAGGACAGGCAACAAGCAGAAGAGACTTGTTTGGGCTAAAGAACACACGGAATGGACATTAGACCAGTGGAAATCTGTGCTTTGGTCTGATGAGGTGACTCTTGGTCTTCCTTTCCTGGGGCGGTCCGCATGTGAGCCAGGTTCTTTGTAGCGCTTGATGGTTTTTGTGACTGCACTTGGGGACACTTTCAAAGTTTTCCCAATTTTTCGGACTGACTGACCTGCATTTCTTAAAGTAATGATGGCCACTCGTTTTTCTTTACTTAGCTGCTTTTTTCTTACCATAATACAAATTCTAACAGTCTATTCAGTAAGACTATCAGCTGTGTATCCACCTGACTTCTCCACAACGCAACTGATGGTCCCAACCCCATTTTTAAGGCAAGAAATCCCACTTATTAAACCTGACAGGGCACACCTGTGAAGTGAAAACCATTTCAGGTGACTACCTCTTGAAGCTCATCAAGAGAATGCCAAGAGTGTGCAAAGCAGTAATCAAAGCAAAAAGGTGGCTACTTTGAAGAACCTAGAATATGACATATTTTCAGTTGTATCACACTTTTTTGTTATGTATATAATTCCACGTGTTAATTCATAGTTTTGATGCCTTCAGTGTGAATCTACAATTTTCATAGTCAGGAAAATAAAGAAAACTCTTTGAATGAGAAGGTGTGTCCAAACTTTTGGTCTGTACTGTATATTAAAGAAGTTAGCACATAAAAAGTATGACTATGCAATGACTGAATGAAGTATTATTACAAATACAATTTTCTTTTGTACATGACATTTTATTCTCTGGTAGCACTGCCTGCTATTTATCTTTCTGGATATATAAAAAAAAAGGTCTCGTCTGCACTGGATTCATGCGGTGAGCCGATGGACTTAAGGCGCAAATCACAACCCGAGCTTGGATACGAGATTTTTTATTTTGAAAAGACGACGCGTTTCGGGGTACTCAGGACCCCATTATCAAGTCTGTATCCTCGGCACCGTGAGCCCGCTGGTACACTCTCCTGGAGGGTCCCTTTCAGTAGGAATGCTAGTCAGCGCTGGTGAATAAAGCTGGAGAGTGTCTTGTTGTGGCGGCGCTGCTGTGCTTGCTGCACTTGCAATGTTTATCTTTCTGGTCCACCTTCTCCTGCATTCAGTGGTGGACTGATTTAAAAACCAAAAAAGAATGTCCGATATTTATTAGATACTAATACCAAAAATTCCTGCTATATATAAAAAAAAATTGAAAAGATCAGCGGCTCTACCTATACCCCAGATAATGAACTGGTGCACACCTCTCGGTACCCCCGATACCGTAATGTCATGAATAATAGTAAAAAATAGTAGTACGAGGGGAACCCTGTAACTAGAAGTACATGGACATTTATAGATCGTAATACTAAAACCCTTTATTAATGGGAATATGTAAAGTCTAGTGTTGAGCGAGCATGCTCGGCCGAACTTCTGTTCGGCTCGAGCATCGCAATGCTTGGCACATGGTGGTATTCGGCCGAGTAACGCATGTGCTCGAGCGCCATGCTCGAGTCTCCTCCCTGCACGTTTCGCGGCTGCTATGCAGCCAATAATAATTGTGCAGGTAAGTACTGCCCTCACTGTAATGTCAGTAGCCATGTTGGCTACTGGCATTACAGTGATTGGCTGGCTGGAACACGTCGTCGGCTCATTTGTAGTCAGGGAGATCTGCACTTCGGAAGGGACAGAGAGATTGTAGGGAGTCTGATCGCGATCAATTCAGTAGAAAAATGTTTCAAAGACCCAAAAGTCCTTTTAAGGATTATTGTGTGTGGTGGCAGGCTGGCAGTATTTTAGAGCTACAGTACAATTTTTTTTCCCCAGCATTTTCAATACTTTTTATATAGAGGGTGTCTGCAGTGACTAGTGACATCTGTATTATACCTTCTGTGTGTCAGGGCCAGAGATTGGAAAAATATAACTGAAAAATACTATATTTTTTCCATCATTTTCAATACTTTTCATATAGAGTGTGTCTTCAGTGACTAGAGACATCTGTCCAATACCTTCTGTGTGTCAGGGCCAGAGATTGGAGAAATATAACTGAAAAATACTATATTTTTCCATCATTTTCAATAATTTTTCTATAGAGTGTGTCTGCAGTGACTACATACATCTGTCAAGTACCTTCTGTGTGTCAGGGCCAGAGATAAGGGAAATATAACTGAAAAATACTATATTTTTTTCATCATTTTCAATAATTTTTCTATAGAGTGTGTCTGCAGTGACTATAGACATCTGTCCAGTACCTTCTGTGTGTCAGGGCCACAGATTGGAGAAATATAACTGAAAAATACTATATTTTTCCATCATTTTCAATAATTTTTCTATAGAGTGTGTCTGCAGTGACTATAGACATCAGTCCAGTACCTTCTGTGTGTCAGGGCCAGAGATTGGAGAAATATAACTGAAAAATACTATATTTTTTTCATCATTTTCAATAATTTTTCTATAGAGTGTGTCTGCAGTGACTATAGACATCAGTCCAGTACCTTCTGTGTGTCAGGGCCAGAGATTGGAGAAATATAACTGAAAAATACTATATTTTTTTCATCATTTTCAATAATTTTTCTATATAGTGTGTCTGCAGTGACTAGAGACATCTGTCCAATACTTTCTGTGCAGAGGTTACTGTTAGCTCCCTTTGTCTGATGAGGTTGTTATTAGATCAGGAAAAGACAAATATAGAAATAATTGAGCAACAACTCAACAGCCAAATAGAGGCGACACTACGGTTCAAGGATCATCCGGAATTCTCTAAAAGAGAACTCGAGTTGCAACAGAACATAGAGAGGTTCAAATCTGGCCTGGTTGAACGCAAACATCGTGAATTTATTAAAGACCTACGGTAACTGAGTTTAGGAACAAAACAGCATACAAAGTGACCCAATCTAATCAGAAGGGATCTGTAACGGGGAGTTCCCTCTCTGAGGCTGATAACTCGGATCTGGAATATAGTCAACCTCAACAATATCAGAACTGACGTTCCAATTGGAGAGGTAGAGGACGAATGTAGGGGTAGAACTAGGGGTTCTATCTCCAGATACCAATCAAGGGGAAATCAGCAATTTCCCTCTCAACAATGGGACCCCCAACACCCTTAGACAAGAGGGGGAGAACGTACGATTGCTGGGGGTGGGGAACATCAAGAAGCTGTAAAATCATCCACACTCGAAGCCCCATCTGAGTGATCCTCATTGGGTGCCTCCTTCTCTTCAATATCCTCCACTATAAACACCACACCTTTTTTAGACCAACCTCCTATGAACTTGTACGCCCTAAGAGATCGGGCACAATTACCGCCTCAACAGAACAAGAGGCACTAATCTCATCTTGTACCAATTCAGTGGTCCTCAATCTGTCAGGAGTGGTGCTATTACTGAACAAGCCATTTTAGCAAAAGGCTTGTCTTTTGTACCTTCCACCCAGGTTTAACCTGTTTGAATGGGTGAAGGACCTTCACCTGTTCATCAGAAAATTAAGGTGGCATAAAATCTTTTGCTCCTCTGACAGAAAGAGATGCTTAGAGTTGGGGCTTGAACTCAGTGACCTACAGGGTTATGATGATCTGATTGGACTACTTGATGAAAGTGAACGCCCAAAGGGACAAGGCCCCTTCACCACCCTTAAAAATAAGAGCACTAAAATGCCTCCTAAAACCTTAGGGGAGGCAAATATTGACCTCTTTTAGAGATCTGTCACTAGGGACCTTGAGAGAATCGAACCAGGATATGGCTACAAAAACTATACGCCTACAGAAATGAAAGCATTACAACACCTCAGCACGAACGAGAAGCTGGTGATTAAGCCCTCAGATAAAGAGGGTAATGTGGTCGTCATGTCTGTCGAACAGTATAGGGACATGGGTGTAGCACTTTTGTCCGACAAAGAGTTACGAAGTACTCAAATCTGACCCCACCTCTTTCTATTCACAGAAGCTGTCCCAGATGCTGCAGGGGGCCCTTGAGGGAAAACGAATTGATCGGAAGGACTTTGAATACCTTAGACCACCTTATCCTAGAGTGGCCACTTTCTACGACCTTCCTAAAATATACAAAGGTACCAACCCCCTCAAGGGCCGACCGATAGTATCTGGGATTGGCAGCCTTACTCAACATGCAGGCACCTATATTGACCAGATACTCCGTCCCTTTGTTTTAGCTATACTTTCGTATCTAATCAATACAACAGATTTACTCAAACGTCTAGACAGTATTATACTGGAACCTGACATGTGGCTAGATTCAATTGACGTTGAGGCACTCTATACTTCCATTCCTCACAACAACAGTCTGACAGCTGTCAAATACTTTCTGTATACCAGATCCAATGACTTGAATGAACACAATCACTTTGTTATTCAACTCTTGGACTTTGTACTTACCCATAATTACCTTTTATTTAATAACCAGTTCTACCACCAGCTCAGGGGCACCGCAATAGGTAGTCCTTGCGCACTGAGTTATGCTAACCTGCTCCTGGGCTAGTGGGAAGATACAGTTGTCTTCTCCGAGTCCATGATACACTGGACCAGATGTATCACCCTCTGGTCCAGGTTCATTGACGACATCTTGTTACTGTGGTCTGGGACGGACGAGGACTTCTGGTTGTTTATGGGTGTCCTTAATATCAATAACATTGGTTTATATTTTATGTATGAACTTCACAAAGATACTTTAACCTTCTTGGATACTCAAATTGAAAGAAGTGAGAATAATACCATCACTACTTCTCTGTTTCGCAAAAAGACGTTGACCAATAGCCTGCTCAGGTGGGACAGTTTCCATCCGAGACCACTGAGGAAGGGCCTCCCTAAGGGACAGTTCCTGAGAGTCCGAAGGAACTGTTCGGACAATAGGGACTTTACGATGGAGGCGTCAAAATTATATCACTGCTTAAACAGAGGGGATACCCTGATCCGTGCCTATTTGAAACTCAGTGGCCAGACCCACGTTGTCCCAGTCCAAAGTGAGAAGGGGGCCAGAAGAACTTATTAGCATTATTGGTACATATGACACAGCGTCCCATCAGATTTGAGAAATCCTCGGACGTTACTGGTCTCTTCTAAAAACAGACCCAGATCTGTCTAAACATCTCCCAGATCATTCGGCTATCACATTTAGACGGGGACGCAGCATAAGGGACACCTTGGTGCATAGCCATTTTTAAACCCCCCATTTACAATACCTGGCTGTCAAATAGGAGGGTAGGAACATTTAGATGTGGTAGATGTAAAGCATGCCCCTTTGTAGGAGTGGGCGATATGTTCTCTGACAGCACCCAAAATCGTATCTATAAGGCCCGCTCTTCAGCAAATTGCAATGCTGTAGGGGTTATATATCTGGCTCTTTGTGAATGTGGTAATATGTATGTAGGCAAAACATGCAGAGTGTTCAAGAAGAGAATTCTTGAACATATTGGAGATATCTATAACAAACGTGACCAACCACTCTCTAGACATGCTACACTCCATCATGGAGGTAGTACGGGAACAATAAGGTTCTCTATGATAGAGGCCATTAATCACTCGATTAGGGGCGGAGACTTCGATAGAATTCTCAGACAAAAAGAGTCCAAGTGGATCCACACACTAAATACAACTGAGCCTGTGGGTCTCAATGATAACATTGATTATTCATGCTTTTTGCAAAACTGCCAACCAAAATATCCGTGAATCGGGCCAGTATCTTTATTTCAATATCTTCTGTGTGTCAGGGCCAGAGATTGGAGATACATAACTGAAAACGATTTTCCTTTCTCCATATACTGTGCTCGCTGTGAACTGTGACATCCGTGGCACATCTTGTGTGTCAAACGTGCATATAACATTTAATATGAAGAAGGCGAGCACTAAGGGATGGGGAAGTGGCCGTGATGCTGATGGTTCACACAGAGGCCGTGGCCCTGGGTGCGTTGAAACTGTACCTGCTGCCAGAGCACAAGAAAAACAATCATCCACAATACCTAGCTTCATGTCCCAGTTTGCAGGGCGTCACAGGACAAAACTCTTGAAGTCAGACCAGTGCGACCAGGTGGTCGGTTGGATTAAAGCCGATAATGCTTCCAGTCGGTTAAACACCACCCTGTCTTCCACCAAGTCCAGTCTCAGTAGCCAAGAGTCTGGTCAACAGAATCCTCACCCTGATCCTCCTTCCTGCAACCATGGAGAGTCTGGCCAAACAAGTGATCCCACACTCGGAAATTCCGAGGATCTCTTTTCATCGCCATTACTTGATTTGGCCCTCTCGGCAAGCACGCTTAGAGAGGGACATGAGCTCTTGTGCCCTGATTCCCAACCTCTTGAGCATCCACAGTCACAAGAAGATGACGGTGGGGAACGGCAATTAGTGTTTAATGAAGTAGATGATGATGAGACACAGTTGCTAATGAGTCAACGCAATTACTGTCTCAAGAGGTTGATAAGGAGGATGAGACACAGTTGTCAATCACTGAGATTGTGGTTAGGTCAACAAATCAGGAGGATGATCAGAGTGAGGAAGTGGAAGAGGAGGTGGTGGACGATGAGGTCACTGACCCAACCTGGAAAGGTGGAAAGCCAAGCGAGGACAGCAGTACAGAGGGGGAAGGATCTGAGCACTGCAACAGGCTGGAAGAGGCAGTGGGGTGGCAAAAGGGAGAAGGTGGGCAAAACCAAACAGGCCCACAACTGTTCTACGGAGCACCCCCTTGCGTAAATCTCTCTTGCCAAGGGGTAGGTGTTCTGCAGTATGGCGCTTTTTTGAGGAAAGTGTGAACAACAAAAGAATAGTAGTTTTCAACCTGTGCCACATTAAAAAGAGCCGGGGCGTGAACACTAGCAACCTCACCATGACTTGCCACATCCAAGAACCGCAATAAGTGGGACGAACGCCTGGGTCCACAATCTGTGTCTGTGAGTCACATCACTGCCTCCTCTTCCCCTATGGTACGTGCTGGCCAATCGCTTGTCGAAGAGCAGCCGAGGATGCCTCCTGCCCTGCACCTGGACCTTCGCAAGCACCATCAGCGACCATTTCACTGACGGCACACTGGGTGAACATTGTGGAGGCCGGAAGAGAGTCGTACCCAGGGATGGCACAGGTACTACTGACTCCGAGGATTGCGGGCCCTAAATCCATCAGGGTTTCCGCCAGCATCTACGTTAGTGGCTCCAACCCCCACTTCTCCTCCTCTGCCTCCTCCTCCACTTCCACCTCCGAATTATCCGCGTGCAGCACCAGTCAGCCATCAGCCGGTAGCTGGAAGCAGTGTAGTACTGCAGTGGGGAAGCGTCAACAGGCCGTGATGAAGCTGAAATGCTTAGGGGACAAACAGCACACCACCGCAAAGCTGTTGTAGGGGATAAAAGACAAGACTGAGCTGTGGCTCTCGCCACTCAACCTACAACCAGGCATGTGTGTGGTAATGGCTGTAACTTGGTGGTGGCTTTGGAGCTCGGCAAGCTCAGACACATCCCATGCCTAGCCCATGTTTTAAACGTAGTGGTTCAGCGATTTCTCAAAACCTACCCCAATTTGCCTGAGCTACTGGTGAAGGTGCGCCGCGTGTGTGCACATTTCCGTAAGTTATCGACAGCTTCAGACAGTCTGTCAATGCTGCAGCAGCGCTTTAACTTGCCAGCTCACCGGCTGTTGTGCAACGTGAGCACGTGCTGGAACTCCACGTTCCACATGTTGGCCAGGCTTTGTGAGCAGCAGAGGGCAGTAGTGGAATACGAGCTGCAACATGGTTGTCGCCTTTCCAGTCAGCTTCCGCTAATCAGAAGCGAAGAGTGGGCATGGATGTCTGACCTCTGTGAGGTTTTAAGAAACTTTGAGGAATCAACACAGATGGTGATCGGCTATTATCAGCGTAGCCATCCCACTTCTGTGTCTACTCAAATGCTCGCTGCTCACAATTAAGGACAATGCCTTGCATGTGGAACAGGTGGAAATGGGGGAAGAAGACATTACACACGGTGATAGCCAGACCACCCTCCGTCCGTCTTCTCAGCTCGAATTGCACGATGAAGAGGAAGAGGAGCAGGAGACGGCTGCCTCCGCTACAGAGGGTAGTACCCATGGAAGTTTAAATCCATCTTTTTAGCGTGGGTGGGCAGAAGATGAGTAAGAGGATGAGGAGATTGAGCGTGATCCTCCTGATGACGACAGTGAAGTCTTGCCTGTTGGTACTCTGGCACACATGGCCGACTTAATGTTAGGCTGCCTTTCCTGCAACCCACGCGTCTAACACATTTTAAACAACACGGATTACTGGGTGTTCTTCCTTCTAGACTCCCGCTACAAAGAGAACTTCTCATCTCTCATTCCTCAGGTGGAGAGGACGAGTAAAACGGTGCAATACGTTGCGGTCCTTGTTAACCACCTCCGGACCGCCTAACGCACATGTGCGGTCCGGAGGTGGCAGGCTGGCGCACAGTCACGCATATATGCGTCATCTCGCGAGACGCGAGATTTCCTGTGAACGCGCGCACACAGGCGCGCGCGCTCACAGGAACGGAAGGTAAGCGAGTGGATCTCCAGCCTGCCAGCGGCGATCGCTCGCTGGCAGGCTGGAGATCCGAATTTTTTAACCCCTAACAGGTATATTAGACGCTGTTTTCATAACAGCGTCTAATATACCTCCTACCTGGTCCTCTGGTGGTCCCTTTTGTTAGGATCGACCACCAGAGGACTCAGGTAGGTCAGTACAGTCGCACCAAACACCACACTACACTACACCCCCCCCCCGTCACTTATTAACCCCTTATAAACCCCTGATCACCCATGATCACCCCATATAAACTCCCTGTTCACCCCCCTGTCATTGATCACCGCCCTGTCATTGATCACCCCCCTGTCAGGCTCCGTTCAGACGTCCGTATGATTTTTACGGATCCACGGATACATGGATCGGATCCGCAAAAAGCATACGGACGTCTGAATGGAGCCTTACAGGGGGGTGATCAATGACAGGCGGGTGATCACCCATATACACTCCCTGATCACCCCCTGTCATTGATCACCCCCCTGTCATTGATCACTCCCCTGTAAGGCTCCATTCAGACGTCCGCATGATTTTTACGGATCCATGGATACATGGATCGGATCCGCAAAACACATGCGGACGTCTGAATGGAGCCTTACAGGGGGTGATCACCCATATACACTCCCTGATCACCCCCCTGTCATTGATAACCCCCCTGTAAGGCTCCATTCAGACGTCCGCATGCGTTCTGTGGATCCGATCCATGTATCCATGGATCCGTAAAAAATCATGCGGATGTCTGAATGGAGCCTTACAGGGGGGGGTGATCAGTGACAGGGGGGTGATCACCCTGATTACCCTGATCACCCCCTGTCATTGATAACCCCCCTGTAAGGCTCCATTCAGACGTCCGCATGCGTTCTGTGGATCCGATACATGTATCCATGGATCCGTAAAAAATCATGCGGATGTCTGAATGGAGCCTTACAGGGGGGGTGATCAGTGACAGGGGGGTGATCACCCTGATTACCCTGATCACCCCCTGTCATTGATAACCCCCCTGTAAGGCTCCATTCAGACGTCCGCATGCGTTCTGTGGATCCGATACATGTATCCATGGATCCGTAAAAAATCATGCGGATGTCTGAATGGAGCCTTACAGGGGGGGTGATCAGTGACAGGGGGGTGATCACCCTGATTACCCTGATCACCCCCTGTCATTGTTAACCCCCCTGTAAGGCTCCATTCAGACGTCCGCATGCGTTCTGTGGATCCGATACATGTATCCATGGATCCGTAAAAAATCATGCGGATGTCTGAATGGAGCCTTACAGGGGGGGTGATCAGTGACAGGGGGGTGATCACCCTGATTACCCTGATCACCCCCTGTCATTGATAACCCCCCTGTAAGGCTCCATTCAGACGTCCGCATGTGTTTTGTGGATCCGATCCATGTATCCATGGATCCGTAAAAAATCATGCGGATGTCTGAATGGAGCCTTACAGGGGGGGTGATCAATGACAGGGGGGTGATCAGGGAGTCTATATGGGTGATCACCCCCCTGTCATTGATCACCCCCCTGTCATTGATCACACCCCCCCCCCCCCCCTGGTAAGGCTCCATTCAGACATTTTTTTTGGCACAAGTTAGCGGAAATTTTTTGTTTGTTTTTGTTTTTTCTTACTAAGTCTCATATTCCACTAACTTGTGTCAAAAAATAAAATGTCACATGGACGCACCATACCCCTCACGGAATCCAAATGCGTAAACATTTTTAGACATTTATATTCCAGACTTCTTCTCACGCTTTAGGGCCCCTAAAAAGCCAGGGCAGTATAAATACCCCACATGTGACCCCATTTCGGAAAGAAGACACCCCAAGGTATTCCGTGAGGGGCATGGCAAGTTTTTAGAATTTTTTATTTTTTGTCGCAAGTTAGTGGAATATGAGACTTTGTAAGAAAAAATAAAAAAATAAAATCATCATCATTTTCCGCTAACTTGTGACAAAAAATAAAAAGTTCTATGAACTCACTATGCCCATCAGCGAATACCTTAGGGTGTCTACTTTCCGAAATGGGGTCATTTGTGGGGGTTTTCTACTGTTTGGGCATTGTAGAACCTCAGGAATCATGACAGGTGCTCAGAAAGTCAGAGCTGTTTCAAAAAGCGGAAATTCACATTTTTGTACCATAGTTTGTAAATGCTATAACTTTTACCCAAACTATTTTTTTTTTTGCCCAAACATTTTTTTTTTATCAAAGACATGTAGAACAATAAATTTGGCAAAAAATGTATATATGGATGTCGTTTTTTTTGCAAAATTTTACAGCTGAAAGTGAAAAATGTCATTTTTTGGCAAAAAAATCGTTACATTTTGATTAATAACAAAAAAAGTTAAAATGTCAGCAGCAATAAAATACCACCAAATGAAAGCTCTATTAGTGAGAAGAAAAGGAGGTAAAATTCATTTGGGTGGTAAGTTGCATGACCGAGCGATAAACGGTGAAAGGAGTGTAGTGCCGAAGTGTAAAAAGTGCTCTGGTCATGAAGGGGGTTTCACCTAACGGGGCTGAAGTGGTTAAAAAATGGCTCCAAAAATTTCCATCTGACAACGCTGGCGACAGAGTCCGTAGTTCCTTGGCCAACCGAGAAGGGGAGACAAGGGGAACACACAGCAGTTCCAACAGAGGCAGGGCACTACTCTCCAAGGCCTGGGACAGTTTCATGACACCCCGCCAGCACCCTCACCCTGATGCACGGCCTAGTGTCACAAGGAGGGAAAACTTTTGGAAGATGGTGAAGGAGTACATAGCAGACAGTGTCAGCGTCCTCAATGATCCCTCCGTGCCTTACAACTACTGGGTGTCCAGGCCCTGCCGCCAGCGTTTTGTCTGAGCGGATATTTAGTGCTGCTGGTGGCATTATAACAGATAAGCGTATCCGCCTGTCAACTGAAAATTCTGAGAGGTTGACTCTTATAAAAATGATACAAACTCAAAAACACAAATGCAATCGCACTCTGCAACCAGCACTCTGCCCTGTCTTTATGCTGGATGTTGAATAAGGCATTGGTGTAAATTTTGGCCAAAGCGTCATAAGCCACTCACCACGTCAAGGTCGCCTTCATGAGTGGTCCCTAACACTAGTTCCTACCTGTTATGGGCCATGACAGCCACACAAAGTCCAGGGAGTGTAGGTACAGCATGCACGCCAAGCACACTCTGCTTTTAACCCCGTCCGGTGCCATTACAGCTTCCATCGGATCCAGGGATGCAAGTACCAACATGCATGCTGAGCCCACTATATACCTCTCCTGGAGCCAAATGGCTACTGGTAGGTGCTATATAAGCAGACTCAGTTTTATACTGACTTTAAAACCAGCCTCCAGGGCATACTAACTGGTCAGGTGTGCATGACTGCTTGGAGATCGCCACGCCTCCACTATATACTACAAAGAAAAAATATGGGGGATTCAGCCCACACAACCCTATGAAGGTGCAAATTGCTATGGCGAAATACAGATACAAACGCAAAAACACAAATGCAATCGCACTCTGCAACCAGCACTCTGCCTTGCCTTTATGCTGGATGTTGAATAAGGCATTGGTGTACATTTTGGCCAAAGCGTAATAAGCCACTCACCACGTCAAGGTCGCCTTCATGAGTGGTCCCTAACACTAGTTCCTACCTGTTATGGGCCATGACAGCCACACAAAGTCCAGGGAGTGTAGGTACAGCATGCACGCCAAGCACACTCTGCTTTTAACCCCGTCCGGTGCCATTACAGCTTTCATCGGATCTAGGGATGCGATCTCCAAGCAGTCATGCACACCTGACCAGTTAGTATGCCCTGGAGGCTGGTTTTAAAGTCAGTATAAAACTGAGTCTGCTTATATAGCACCTACCAGTAGCCATTTGGCTCCAGGAGAGGTATATAGTGGGCTCAGCATGCATGTTGGTACTTGCATCCCTGGATCCGATGGAAGCTGTAATGGCACCGGACGGGGTTAAAAGCAGAGTGTGCTTGGCGTGCATGCTGTACCTACACAACCTGGACTTTGTGTGGCTGTCATGGCCCATAACAGGTAGGAACTAGTGTTAGGGACCACTCATGAAGGCGACCTTGACGTGGTGAGTGGCTTATGACGCTTTGGCCAAAATGTACACCAATGCCTTATTCAACATCCAGCATAAAGGCACGGCAGAGTGCTAGTTGCAGAGTGCGATTGCATTTGTGTTTTTGAGTTTGTATCATTTTTATAAGAGTCAACCTCTCAGCATTTTCAGTTGACAGGCGGATACGCTTATCTGTCATAATGCCACCAGCAGCACTAAATATCCACTCAGACAAAACGCTGGCGGCAGGGCCTGGACACCCAGTAGTTGTAAGGCACGGAGATATCATTGAGGACGCAGACACTGAGGTATATAGTGGGCTCAGCATGCATGTTGGTACTTGCATCCCTGGATCCGATGAAAGCTGTAATGTCACCGGACGTGGTTAAAAGCAGAGTGTGCTTGGCGTGCATGCTGTACCTACACTCCCTGGACTTTGTGTGGCTGTCATGGCCCATAACAGGAAGGAACTAGTGTTAGGGACCACTCATGAAGGCGACCTTGACGTGGTGAGTGGCTTATTACGCTTTGGCCAAAATGTACACCAATGCCTTATTCAACATCCAGCATAAAGGCAAGGCAGAGTGCTGGTTGCAGAGTGCGATTGCATTTGTGTTTTTGCGTTTGTATCTGTATTTCGCCATAGCAATCTGCACCTGTATAGGGTTGTGCGGGCTGAATCCCCCATATTTTTTCTTATAAAAATGAACAAAGCCTGGATTGCCCCAGACATCTCGACTCCACCAGAGGAAAGCGGATGCAAAAGGCACTTTAAATGTGTTGTTTAATGTACTCAATACACTGTATTCCCATGCACCCTTTCCACCACAAAAAAGGGTATATGGTTAAATCTTCCTTTTCTCATCCTCGTCCTCCTCTTCCATCTTATCAACATGCATATTTGTGGTATATAAAGCATTCGCATAAATGCCCTAGCATATAATTTTTTACAGGGTAAGCTCAACTGCAGGCCCTCGCATACAATGTTTTACAGGGTCAGCTCAACTGCAGGCCCTGGCATATAATGTTTTTACAGGGTCAGCACAACTGCAGGCCCTCGCATATAATGTTTTACAGGGTCAGCTCAACTGCAGGCCCTCACATATAATGTTTTACAGTGTCAGCTCACCTGCAGGCCCTCGCATATGTTTTACAGGGTCAGCACAACTGCAGGCCCTCGCATATAATGTTTTACAGGGTCAGCTCACCTTCTGATGACTACAGCGAAGTCTTGCCTGTTGTGTACTCTGGCACACAAGGCTGACTTCATGTTAGGCTGCCTTTCCTACGACCCGCGCATTAAACGCATTCTATACAACACTGATTACTGGGTGTTCACCCTTCTCCACCCCCGCTACAAAGATAACTTCTCATCTCTCATTCCTCTGATGGAGAGGACAAGCAAAACATTGCAATACCAGAAGGTCCATGTTAAAAAAAATCGCTCTAAAGTTGAAAGGGAAGACATCCAAATGGGAAGCCGCCGTCACGGGGACGCGCGATTGCCTAGAAGTTATCTAGAATCAACAAGGCCCTCACCTACAAATCCAGTCTCAGTAGCCAAGAGTCTGGTCAACACAATCCTCACCATGATGGCACACTGAGTGAATGTTGTGGAGGCTAGGAGAAAGTTAACTGCTGGCACCAGACTTGCCCTCCAATAGATCCTCGTTAACGGAACGTGTACTCATTCCAATTACAGGGCCACTTAGGAGTGCTGAATTGTTATTTATCGTCACTACCTCCCCGAGTTGGGGCTGGGTAATTGCCGTGCGTCTGCTGCCTTCCTTGCATGCTTGTGCTTTAATATCTTGACCCACCCTCTCTGGGTGGTTCACAATTAGGAAAAAAAAGGGGCAAGGCAACAACAGCCAATCAAATATCAGCCATTGACCTCCCTTTGATGTGGAAGTCCTTTCTCAGGCTTCTTCTCCTGCACCGAACCCTGATTTCCCGTTACCCGTGATCCCCATGGTAGGCGCAGAAAAGAACATTGAAAGTTTGTAGGGCAGCAGGCCCATTTTTTTTTTCGGTTTTGCGCGTATTATTGTCAGTCTGTAAAATTGGCGTACTACACGGACAACATGGTTCCCAGCAGCGACCTGGTAGTCCAAGATGCATCGAGACATCCTCCCCATGCTGTTCCCGAACCATTTCGGTGGTGTTTAACCCCTTAAGGACGCAGGGCGTACCCCAGGGGTTAATCTGAACAGGATGCCGGCTGAAATCATTCTGCCGGCATCCTGTCACAACGCCAGGGGGGTCATGTGACCCCCCCGTATCGGCGATCGCAGCAAACCGCAGGTCAATTCAGACCTGCGGTTTGCTGCGCTTTTTGCAGTTTCTGATCCCCGCGGTCCCTGATGCGGGTGGCGGGCGGTGCGGCAGGTGGGATCGCGATCTCCTGCCCGCCTCCCCTTGAAAATTTGTTGGCTTCTAGTGGGTATACCAGGGTGTGAGCACATTGCTGACACCCTGGTATAAACGGCTGACATCTGTGCAGGTGTCAGCCGTTTAACCCTTTCCATACTGCGGTCCGTACGGACCGCAGTATGGAAAAGGTTAACTGTCATCGGTCAGGGAGCTCCCTCCCTCTCAATCGGGGGGCTGCTGTGCCTTTGCAGCCCCCCGATGGAGGGGGAGAGAGCCCCCTGACAGCCCCCCTCAGCCCTGTGCTTACCCTTCCCCGTCTGCAAAGTTGTGGCAGACGGGGAAGGTTCCCATGGCGCTGAACAGATCTATGCTAAAGGCATAGATCTGTTCAGACAAAGTGTACGTAAAATACAGTACAGTACAATATATATTGTACTGTACTGTATTATGCAGACATCTGACCCACTGGATCTTCAAGAACCAAGTGGGTCTGGGTCAAAAAAAAAGTAAAAAAAAGTGAAAAAAGTTAAGATAAAAAAAAAAACATTTATCACTGAATTAAAATTAAAAAAATTAAATACACTACACATATTAGGTATCGCCGTGTCCGTAACGACCTGATTTATAAAACGGTCATGTTACTTTCCCCGCACGGTGAACGCCATAAAATTAAAAAAATAAAAACTATGAGAAAATTGAAATTTTGCCCACCTTACTTCCCAAAAAAGGTAATAAAAGTGATCAAAAAAGTCACATGTACGCCAAAATAGTACCAATCAAACTGTCATCTCAGACCCTACTTAAGATAATCGCCCAAAAAATGAAAAAACTATGGCTCATATTAGGTATTACCGCATCCGTGACAACCTGCTCTATAAAATTACCACATGATCTAACCTGTCAGATGAATGTTGTAAATAACAAAAAAAAAAACGTGCCAAAAAAGCAATTTCTTGTTACCTTGCCGCACAAAAAGTGTAATATAGAGCAACCAAAAATCACATGTACCCTAAACTAGTACCAACAAAGCTGCCACCCTATTCCGTACTTTCTAAAATGGGGTCACTTTTTTGGAGTTTCTACTCTAGGGGTGCAACAGGGGGGCTTCAAATGGGACATGGTGTCAAAAAAAACAGTCCAGCAAAATCTGCCTTCCAAAAACCGTATGGCGTTCCTTTCCTTCGGCGCCCTGCCGTGTGCCCGTACAGCAGTTTACGAACACATATGGGGTGTTTCTGTAAACTAAAGAATCAGGGCCATAAGTAATGAGTTTTGTTTGGCTGTTAACCCTTGCTTTGTAACTGGAAAAAATATATTAAAATGGAAAATCTGCCAAAAAAGTGAAATTTTGAAATTGTATCTCTATTTTCCATTAAATCTTGTGCAACACCTAAAGGGTTAACAAAGTTTGTAAAATCAGTTTTGAATACCTTGAGGGGTGTAGTTTCTTAGATGGGGTAACTTTCATGGAGTTTCTACTCTAGGGGTGCATCAGGGGGCTTCAAATGGGACATAGTGTCAAAAAAACAGTCCAGCAAAATCTGGCTTCCAAAAACCATACTGCGCTCCTTTCACTCTACGCCCCGCTGTGTGGCCGTACAGTAGTTTACGGCCACATATGGGGTGTTTCTGTAAACGGCAGAGTCAGGGCAATAAAGATACAGTCTTGTCTGGCTGTTAACCCTTGCTTTTTTAGTGGAAAAAATTGGTTAAAATGGAAAATTATGCAAAAAAATGAAATTCTCAAATTTCATTCCCATTTGCCAATAATTCTTGTGCAACACCTAAAGGGTAACGAAGTTTGTAAAATCAGTTTTGAATACCCTGAGGGGTGTAGTTTATAGAATGGGGTCATTTTTGGGTGGTTTCTATTATGTAAGCCTCGCAAAGTGACTTCAGACCTGTAGTGGTCCCTAAAAATTGGGTTTTTGTAAATTTCTGAAAAATTTCAAGATTTGCTTCTAAACTTCTAAGCATTGTAACATCCCCAAAAAAATAAAATATCATTCCCAAAATGATTCAAACATGAAGTAGACATATGGGGAATGTTAAGTCATCACAATTTTTGGGGGTATTACTATGTATTACAGAAGTAGAGGAACTGAAACTTTGAAATTTGCAAATTTTTCCAAATTTTTGGTAAATTTGGTATTTTATTATGCAAAAAAAATTAATTTTGTTGACTTCATTTTACCAGTGTAATGAAGTACAATATGTGACGAAAAAACAATCTCAGAATGGCCTGGATAAGTCAAAGTGTTTTAAAGTTATCAGCACTTAAAGTGACACTGGTCAGATTTGCAAAAAAATGGCTATGTCCTTAAGGTGAGTCCTTAAGGGGTTAAATCAATTTCTGACCTTTTCCTATGAATTAGGCACCCTCCCCTCATCAGAGCAGGGGGTGCCTGGTTTAATGCTCAGGATCTCCCATTGAATTCTGTTACACTCGGGTGCTCAGTAGAGCAAGGTAGACATAGTGTGGAGATGGCAGCAGCATCAGGATACCACACAGTAACAAGGTGACAGTGTGGAGATGGCAGCAACATCAGCATCAGGATACCACAAAGTGGCAAGTTGACATAGTGTGGATATCACATCAGAGTGACAAGGTGACAGTGTGGATATGGCAGCAGCATCAGCATCAGGACATCACAGAGTGCAAGGTGACATAGTGTGAAGATGGCAGCAGCATCAGGATACCACAGAGTGGCAAGGTGACAGTGTGGAGATGGCAGCAGCATCAGAATCAGGATACCACAGAATGGCAAGGTGATATAGTGTGGACATGGCAGCAGCATCAGGATACCAAAGATTGGCAAGGTGACATAGTGTGGATATGGCTGCAGCAGCATCAGGATACCATAGAGTGGCAAGGTGGCATAGTGTGGAGATGGCAGCTGCAGCATCAGGATACCATAGAGTGGCAAAGTGACATAGTGTGAATATGGCAGCAGCATCAAGATACCATAGAGTGGCAAGGTGACATAGTGTGGAGATGGCATCAGCATTAGCAGCAGGATACCACAGAGTGGCAAGGTGACAGTGTGGATATGGCAGCAGCAGCATAAGGACACCACAGAGTGGCAAGATGACAGGGTACCACAGAGTGGCAAGGTGGCATAGTGTGGAGATGGCAGCAGCATCAGGGTACCACATATTGTCAAGGTGACACAGTGTGGAGATGGCAGCAGCATCAGGGAACCACAGAGTGGTAAGGTGACAGTGTGGAGTTGGCAGCAGAATCAGCATCAGGAAACCACAGAGTGGCAATGTGGCATAGTGTGGAGATGGCAGCAGCAGCATCAGGATACCCCAGAGTGGCAAGGTAACATAGTGTGGAGATAGCATCAGCATTAGCAGCAGGATACCACAAGGTGGCATAGTGTGGAGATGGCAGCAGCATCAGGGTACCACAGAGTTGCAAGGTGGCATAGTGTGGAGATGGCAGCAGCATCAGGGTACCACATATTGTCAAGGTGACATAGTGTGGAGATGGCAGCAGCATCAGGGAACCACAGAGTGGTAAGGTGACAGTGTGGAGTTGGCAGCAGAATCAGCATCAGGAAACCACAGAGTGGCAAGGTGGCATAGTGTGGAGATGGCAGCAGCATTATCAGGATACCCCAGAGTGGCAAGGTAACATAGTGTGGAGATAGCATCAGCATTAGCAGCAGGATACCACAGAGTGGCAAGGTGGCATAGTGTGGAGATGGCAGCAGCATCAGGGTACCACATATTGTCAAGGTGACATAGTGTGGAGATGGCAGCAGCATCAGGGAACCACAGAGTGGTAAGTTGACAGTGTGGAGTTGGCAGCAGAATCAGCATCAGGAAACACAGAGTAGCAAGGTGGCATAGTGTGGAGATGGCAGCAGCATCAGGATACCCCAGAGTGGCAATTCGAGATAGTGTGGAGATGGCAGTAGCAGCAACATCAGGATACCACTGAGTGGCAAGGTGACATAGTGTGGAGATGGCATCAGCATCAGGGTACCACAGAGTGGCAAGGTGACATAGTGTGGTTATGGCAGAAGCAGCATGAGGAGACCACAGAGTGGCAAAGTGACATAGTGTAGATATGGCAGCAGCTTGAGGATACCACAGAGTGGCAAGGTGACATAGTGTGGAGATGGTAGCAGCATCAGCATCAGGATGCCACAGAGTGGCAAGGTGACATAGTGTGGATATGGCAGCACCAGCATCAGGATACCACAGAGTGGCAAGGTTACATAGTGTGGAGATGGCAGCAGCATCAGGATCAGGATACCACACAGTTGCAAGATGACATAGTGTGGAGATGACAGCAGCTTTAGAATTAGGATACCACAGAGAGGCAAAATGACATAGTCTGGATATGGCAGCAGCATCATGATACAACAGAGTGACATGGTGACATAGTGTGGATATGGCAGCAGCAGCATCAGGATACCACAGAGTAGCAAGGTGACATAGTGTGGAGATGGCAGCAGCATCAGCATCAGGATACCACAGAGTGTCAAGGTGACATATTGTGGAGATGGCAGCAGCAGCATCTGGATACCACAGAGTGGAAAGGTGACAGTGTGGATATGGCAGCAGCAGCATCAGGATACCACAGAGTGGCAAGGTGACATAGTGTGGAGATGGCAGCAGCATCAGGACACCACAGAGTGGCAAGGTGACATAGTGTGAAGATGGCAGTAGCATCAGCATGAGGAGACCACAGAGTGGCAAGGTGACAGTGTTCAGGTGGCAGCAGCAACAGGACACCACATAGTGGCAAGGTGACATAGTGTGGAGATGGCATCAGCATCAGGATACCACACATTGGCAAGGTGACAAAGTGTAGATGTGGGTGGCAATACAAGTACCCTCTGAAGATGGTGGGTGAAAAAAGGAGCACTTGGCATCAGATGTGTAGCATCAGGCGGGTGGCAGCATCAGAATAGTAGCTGAGTCATGTAGCCAGAAGAAACCATTCTCTTTTGTCAAATATTGGGGTAGCACCATTGATGATCTAGTCTGATGCATTAGGCATTCGGCCCACTGATTAGGGTTCTTGGATGCCATGTGGAGGATTATGCTGGTGGTTGTGAGGTTGCTGGTGTTCGCGGGCTGGCTCATTTTGGTACGGCACAAGTTGCAAACTACCACTCTTTTGTCGTCTGCACTTTCCGCAAAAAAACGCCATACTGCAGATAACCTACCCCTTGGCAAGGGAGATTTACGCATGTGGGTGCTCCGTGTAACGGTTGCATGCCTGTTTGGTGTGGGCTAACTTGTCCCTTTTGCCACACCACTGCCTCTTACAGCTTGTTGCGGTGCTGCAGATCCCTCCTCGTCTGTACTGCTTTCCTCGTTTGGCTATTCACTTCCCAAATTGGGTCAGTGACCTCATCATCCACCACCTCCTCTTCTACTTCCTTATCCTCCTGACTTGACCTAACCACAACCTCAGTGATGAAAAAACTATGTCTCATCCTCATCCACCTCGTGAACAAATAATTGACGTTCACCACCCTCATCTTCTTGACCCTGTGATAGGTCAAGAGGTTGTGAATCAGGGCACAAGATCTGTGTCTCGTGCTTGGCGAGAGGGCCAAATCTAGTGATGGAGATGAAAATAGGTCCTCGGAATGTTCGGGTGTGGTATCAGCGGTTTGTCCGACTCCGACTCCTACATGGTGGAGGAAGGAGGATCAGGGTGAGTATTCTGTGGACCAGATTCGTTGCTAATGAGACTGGTCTTGATGGAAGAGAGGGTGGAAGAATTATCTTCTGCCATCCAACCGACCACCCGGTCGCACTGGTCTGACTTGGACAGTGTTGTCCTGTGACGCCCATTTAACTGTGAAAGGAAACTGGGTATTGAGGATTTTTTTTTTTTTCCAGATTCACTAGCAGCTGGCACAGTTTCATTGCGCCCAGGGCCACAGCCTCTACCTGAACCGTCAGCAACACGCCCACTTCCCCGTCCTTTAGTGCTCGCCTTCTTCATATTAAAAGGTTTATTAAATAGATGTTGGACAACTTATTTAAATTTGCCCCCAGCAAAATAATTCTCTGCTGGAATACTGTATATAACGTTTGTGGATTGAGCACACACACAGATGTGCCCCAAACTAGTTAAATTTGTCCCAAATACAAATAATTCTCTGCTGGAATACTGTATATATGGTTACGGCCTAAACGCACACAGATGTGCCCAAAAGTAGTTAAATGTGTTCCAAATAAAATGTATTCTCTGTTGGAATACTGGATATATTTTTTTGTGGATTGAACGCACACACAAATGTGCCCAAAAGTAGTTAAATGTGTCCCAAATGCAAATAATTATCTGCTGGAATACTGTATATTGCGTTTGTGGATTGAACGCACACACAGATGTGCCCCAATCTGATGGAGTACTGTAGATTTAACTTGCAGACACACTCTAATGAATAAGCCCCTTTTTATAATGCCTGCTAAACACACTGCTTTCTGATGGTGTACTGTAGATCTCACTTGCAGACACACTCTAGTGAATAAGCCCCTTTTTATAATGTCTGCTAAACACACTGCTTTCTGATGGCGTACCGTAGATCTCACTGATATCAAATCTTTGTCTTTCAAAAGGTTTTTGGGTACTTAAAAAAACCAATTTTCCAGCCCTGCACTATCTGTCTCTTCCTGAAGACATCTGTCCCTGAATTTAACCCCTGGTAAAAAAAAAAAAAAAAACGGTGCTGCACTGCTGTCAAACACACACTGTAGTCCTTAAGAGGACTGTTTGGTCTTTCAAAAGTATTTTGGGAGTTAAATCTGTGAATTTCCAGCAAAACGCTATCTGTCCCTGCCTACTGTTTGCGCTCTCTGACGCTGAATGATCAGAGAGTGGGACATCGGCTCCTATATAAACTGGTATCAGGTGCTCCGGCCACCAATCAGTGTAAGGCTAATAGCTAACATGGCTATGGCATTACGCTGAAAGGAATTACTTACCTGAATGTTGATTGGCTGCTTAGGAGGTGCCAAACGTGCAGGGAGGAAACTCAAGCAATGCGACGAGCACACGTGGTATTCAGCCGAGTACTGCCATGGGCCAAGCATAGCGATGCTCGAGCCGAACCGGTACTCGGCCGAACATGCTCGCTCATCACTAGTCACTTGGGATGAAGTGGATGACCGAGTTAACCAATCAAGAACCGCTGGGTTGCTGGTCAAAACACGACCGCTAGATGACACCAGGAGCTCAGGTCTCTCGCTGCGACTCCTGCTGCCACGCCCCCTTACTCTGCTGCGACCTCTGCCTACGCCAGAAACATTTAGGCCTCTGCCACTCCTCTGTGCATGGCCTGGCACTTTTCTGTCTGACATACTTTTAGCTGAACTAAAGAAATTAAAAGCAAATTGAAACACCCCTAAAAGCGACAAATATATTTCTCTTTTTGTACTGAAATAGGCCACTAAACGCTATCGCCACAAATAACTGCAACAGCGAAGTGCGTATATATTTTTAATTCTGTTCTGAAATAGGCCACTAAATGCTTTCAGGGCAAATAACTGCAAAAGGGAAATGTGTATATATTTCTCTTTTTGCACAGAAATAGGCCAATAAATGCTATAACCACATATAACTGCAGAAGTGAAATGCGTATATATTTCTCTTTTTGTACTGAAATAGGCCAATAAATGCTATCAATACACATAACTGCAGAAGTGAAATGCGCATATATTTCTCTTTTTGCACGGAAATACGCCAATAAACGCTATCACCACATATAACTACAGAAGTGAACTGCGTATATATATTTCTCTTTCTGTACTGAAATAGGCCAATAAACGCTTTTAGTGCAAATAACTGCAAAAGTGAAATGCGCATATATATTTTTGCACAAAATAGACCACTAAACGCTTTTAGTGCAAATAACTGAGAAAGTGAACTGCGTATATATTTCTCTTTTTGTACTGAAATAGGCCAATAAACATTATCACCACATATAACTGCAGAAGTGAAATGCGCATATATTTATCTTTTTGTACTGAAATAGGCCAGTAATCGCTTTTAGTGCAAATAACGGAAAAAAAAGTGAACTGCGTATATATATCTCTTTTTTCACAGAAATAGGCCAGTAAAAGCTTTTAGCGCAAATAACTGACAAAGTGAACTGCGTATATATTTATATTTTTGTACTGAAATAGTCCAAAAAACGCTATCACCACATATAACTGCAGAAGTAAACTGCGCATATATATTTCTCTTTTTGCACTGAAATAGGCCCAAAGAATGCTTTTAGTGCAAATAACTACAAAAGTGAACTGCGTATATATTTCTCTTTTTGCACAGAAATAGGCCAGTAAAAGCTTTTAGTGCAAATAACTGAGAAAGTGAACTGCGTATATATTTCTATTTTTGTACTAAAATAGGCCCAAAAAACGCTATCACCACATATAACTGCAGAAGTGAAATGCGTATACAGGTGAAACTCAAAAAATAAGAATATCATGCAAAGTTAATTTATTTAGGTAGTCCAACTTAAAAGGTGATATTTGAGATAGACTCATTACATACAAAGCAAGATATTTCAAGCCTTTGTTATAGCCTTTATTTGTTATAATTTTGGATGATTATATTTGAAACAAAGTTAATTACTTTTTAGTTCTCAGAACTATGTGTGCCTGATGTTCTGGGAGTGCAACTGGTACTAGATACTTTTCAAGGATGAATAACTGAAGGATAAGATAAAAAAAAAAATTGTAATTAAATATGCTTGACTTGCAAACATCAAAAAAGAAGTTATTATTATTATTAATCATGTGATGCTTACGTAAAATGACGATATCTATGTTTGGCTTGAGTTCGAGAAAAAGGGTATAAATATTTTGCATCCGCCCAATAAAGATGAGAGAGATAATTCTGATACAACCTTGAGCCTGTGTCATTTATCTCTCTCGAGTATACTTGCACATTTATCTGATTTGGACCCCAGCAGATCATAGAAGTAGGGGTTTTGCCCTAACATTTCTTGGTGCCTTCAACGTGGGGCTCGACATGTGGACTATTCCCAACAACTCCGACCGATTAAGGAGAGGGACCAGGATGCACAGATGATCTAAAAACAGCGCTGTTAAGGTAAGAAGCTTATTCTTAAAATCTATCTGTGTCTCCTTTGCCTTTCTGCCTGGGATCGGGACTGTGGGGAAGTATAAAAGGTCTACTTAAGGTCGAGCCATGTTTGAGAGGTAAGAACCCAAATTAACATATTCCTTTGATCGCTGGGTATAGATAATATTGTTTTTTCGGAACACCTTTGGGTTTGCACTTGGTATTGTGATATATGTCTTAGTAGTCCTAATGTTGTATAGAATCACAGTGAATGCAGCACAGGGAAATCAGGAGCCCTGGAACCCCACAAGATGCTGCTGAAAGCAGGTAGGGGTTGGTATTCTGCTGTCCTACGTAGTGTACACTAGAGGAAGTCTAGTAAGGAAGTACCACATGGAAGGGACAAGCAGGGAATTAAAAATACAGATTTCTGGAGCTAATTAATGCACTCAGATGTGATTCAAATGTTTGCTGAGATAGAAAACATATGGAGACGGAAAGACAGGGGGACATAGCTGCACGGGGGAGTGATGTCATGGCATTGGAATGTGAAATAGCGAGCACACTGTTGGCAATTTTAAGAGAAAATAATAAGGCAATGTATGTGAGGTACTTAGTGTAAGTGTATGGAGCTCCACAAAATGTTATTTGTTAATAAGTTCAAAGACTTGTGTGTGTGTTAATGTATGGGAAATATTTATTTATGTCTATGTGAGCGAAATCCGCTTTACTGATGGAATCATTACAAAAACACAGGGAGATGTGTGCTCTGGTTTTAGGTCAAAAAGGAGTAAAATTATTCTATTATGGATATAAAAAAATAAAAAAAACTATGATGAACAGACATAGGGAAACTCACTATGTCTCCGGTTACTGTAAACACAGAAACATAGAATGTGTCGGCAGATAAGAACCATTTGGCCCATCTAGTCTGCCTAATATACTGTGTATCTTAAGTCAGGATGTCAGCCCCCTCGAGTGAAGCAGTACCCCCTCCCCCTCAGTCATGCCCAGGAGAGAGCAGTAGCCAGTCAAATTGATGCTTTTCTCCAGCCCTGGGTATTCCAAAGCATGATGAGGAATTTAACCTGTTCTGTTCAAAAATTCAGGGTCACAGTACTGCTTACTCAGAAGCATGGTGAACGTCAACACCCACTGGCATACTTCTCAGCTAGATTAGATCATGTTGCTTGAGCCCCCCTCCTGCATCAGGGCAGTCGTGGCAGTGCAGGCAATGATTGAAAAAGCCTCAGAGGTAGTGTTGGACTACCCGGTGATTGTGCAAACTCCCCATGACATACAGGGCATTCTCACACAGGTGCAACCAAGACATTTCTGTGGCTAGACATCTCAGACTCCAATGTGTCCTCCTCATGCCAGACAATATTTCTTTCAAAATATGTACTACTCTGAATCCTGCTACTTTGTTACCATTTACAGATTCAGATGATTCAGACTCATGATTGTATACAGTTGATGCAACAAGAAACTTTTTATGTGCATAAAAAGCCTCTTGATAATCCTGATGTTGAGTATTTTGGAGATGGAAGCAGGTTCATGGGAGAGGATGGCCGGTTCCATACTGGATATGCAGTGGTCACACAGCATGAGGTAGCCATGGCTGAACCACTCCATCAGCACATGTCTGCGCAGGAAGCAGAGTTGAAGGCACTCACTGAAGTGTGTGAAATGGCCAAAAGGAAGAAAGTGAATATCTACATGGACTCCAGGTATTATTTTGGTATTGCACATAACTATGGACCCATATGGCGCGCTAGAGACTTTTTGACTTCTGCAGGTCAGCCCATTAATAACAAAGACTCTGTGCTTGAACTAATGGACTCTTTACGGTTGCCAGAAGAAGTTGCTATTGTGAAAGTAAAGACTCACACAAGGTGTACCACTGCAGAGGTAAAAGGCAATGACAGAGCTGATAAGGCAGCCAAGCTAGCTGTGTTCCGGCTACTGAGTGCTGATGCTATCCCCGGTAAGAGCCTTAAAACCTGTGAATATATCCAAAGACACTCTGATCAAATTGTCTGAGCAGGCCCCACCATGAAGAAAAAGAACTATGGACTAAACAAGGGGCTAGGGCCAGATGACCAAGGACTATGGAGAAACAAAGACATAAATCTGCTTGCCACACCCTCTGTACCCGGTTATGGCTCAGGAGGCCCATGGGCCTACACATCTGTCAAAAGGTGCCATGGTAAGTGGTGTGGTAAATATTGGCTGGATTGCTCCAGGGTTCTCTACAGTTGCAGCCTTTTTGTGCAAGGATGTATGGTCTGTGAATTGAATAACCCCTGCCAAGTGGTGAAGACTCCAAGTAAGCACACCCCCAGGCCAGTTCACCTGTTTCAGAGACTGCAGATAGACTATATACAACTACCAAAGGCAGGAGTGTATGAGTTTGTTCTTGTGTGTGTTGATCTCTTTTCAGGGTGGCCGGAAGCTTATCCCATGTCTAAGGCAAATGCAAAGAACACCACAAAGAAACTGGTCAGTGAACTGATATGCAGGTATGGTGTTCCTGAAGTTATTGAGTCAGATAGAGGTTCCAACTTTACAGGTGAAGTGATGAGAGAGGTTATGCTAGCTTTAGGGGTGACCCAAGCCTTCCATACAGTACCACCCACAAAGCAGTGGCCGTGTCAAACGCTTGAACAGGACAATAAAACTGAAAATTCAGAAAGCCATGCAGGAAACAGACCATGGACAGAGTGTTTGCCTCTAGCATTGTACTCAATAAGAACCACACCAAACAAGAAGACAGGCTTGTCCCCTTTTGAGGTATTGTTTGGTAGTGCCCCAAGGCTAGGATTGCATTTCCCCCAACAGTTGCAGTTGCAGACTGATAGTATGGTCAGTTACATGAAGGCCCTCACTCAAAGATTAGATCACTCTCATAAACAAGTGTTTGCTTCCATACCAGATCCCGACTCAGTAGAAGGTATACACAGTCTTGAGCCTGGAGATTGGGTGGTGATAAAGAGGCACGTGAGGAAAACCTTTGAGCCCAGATTTCATGTTCCCTTCCAAGTCCTGTTGAAAACTGCAGCCTCCATAAAGGTGGAAGGAAAGCCTAACTGGATTCACGCCTCACATTGCAAGAAAGTGCCAAACCCAGAGGATGGAGATCCCTGCACTGCTACTCCTGGCTCTGAGCATCCAAGCTCTACATGTGAACCCAAAAAGTGACTGGGACAATGCCCTTATTCGCCATCATCAGGGCATGTTAAAGAATATGACAGATGCGGACAATTATAAAAACTCTTGGATCTGTACTCACAGTCCTGTGAGTTCAAAGACTATGCCTTATTTAGCTATCCCGGTGCCGTGGTTAGAGCTTGCTAACAAACTGTAGAGACTTTTTATCCATTCGAAGATCAGAGAATTAAAGTGTAGCCATTAATGCAGTTGCTTACATACTCCTTTATCTTGTAACCTATAATTATACTCTTCCTGGTGATCTAGGTTTTGCTTGTGGAGTGGCAGCATATAAGTGGATTCCACCTGGAGCTTCCAGAACCTGTACTCTTGTCCGACTGACTCAAGCCACATTTATGCTGTCACATGATCAGCTTAATATAAATGCTGTGCCTAAACATACATTATATAAAAGAGCTGCAGACAACAAACCCAGACCAAATGGGAAGTCTCATGTAGAAGAATATTGAAAATAAGTTCTTTAGTACTCTGTTTATTTAC
This sequence comes from Bufo gargarizans, assembly GCF_014858855.1. Lineage (NCBI taxonomy): Eukaryota > Metazoa > Chordata > Amphibia > Anura > Bufonidae > Bufo > Bufo gargarizans. Next base: position 712,400 of record NW_025334109.1, read on the forward strand.
CCAATGATTATGCAGTTGTGGGATAAGCTAGTAGTAGCAACAGATTATCTAGATGACCAAATATGGGATGTGTTAGGCCTTGTAAACCAAACTAACGATGTACAATCTCAGTTAATCATAGTCACTAACCAGCATACTTTAGTTCTGGATTATCTCACTGCCAGGGAAGGAGGAATGTGTCAAGTGATAGGACCAACCTGCTGTCATTATATACAGGTCCTTCTAAAAAAATTAGCATATTGTGATAAAGTTCATTATTTTCTGTAATGTACTGATAAACATTAGACTTTCATATATTTTAGATTCATTACACACCAACTGAAGTAGTTCAAGCCTTTTATTGTTTTAATATTGATGATTTTGGCATACAGCTCATGAAAACCCAAATTTCCTATCTCAAAAAATGTGCATATCATGAAAAGGTTCTCTAAACGAGCTATTAACCTAATCATCTGAATCAACTAATTAACTCTAAACACCTGCAAAAGATTCCTGAGGCTTTTAAAAACTCCCAGCCTGGTTCATTACTCAAAACCGCAATCATGGGTAAGACTGCCGACCTGACTGCTGTCCAGAAGGCCATCATTGACACCCTCAAGCAAGAGGGTAAGACACAGAAAGAAATTTCTGAACGAATAGGCTGTTCCCAGAGTGCTGTATCAAGGCACCTCAGTGGAAAGTCTGTGGGAAGGAAAAAGTGTGGCAGAAAACGCTGCACAACGAGAAGAGGTGACCGGACCCTGAGGAAGATTGTGGAGAAGGACCGATTCCAGACCTTGGGGGACCTGCGGAAGCAGTGGACTGAGTCTGGAGTAGAAACATCCAGAGCCACCGTGTACAGGCGTGTGCAGGAAATGGGCTACAGGTGCCGCAGTCCCCAGGTCAAGCCACTTTTGAACCAGAAACAGCGGCAAAAGCGCCTGACCCGGGCTACAGAGAAGCAGCACTGGACTGTTGCTCAGTGGTCCAAAGTACTTTTTTCGGATGAAAGCACATTTTGCATGTCATTCGGAAATCAAGGTGCCAGAGTCTGGAGGAAGACTGGGGAGAGGGAAATGCCAAAATGCCTGAAGTCCAGTGTCAAGTACCCACAGTCAGTGATGGTCTGGGGTGCCATGTCAGCTACTGGTGTTGGTCCACTGTGTTTTATCAAGGGCAGGGTCAATGCAGCTAGCTATCAGGAGATTTTGGAGCACTTCATGCTTCCATCTGCTGAAAAGCTTTATGGAGATGAAGATTTTCATTTTTCAGCACGACCTGGCACCTGCTCACAGTGCCAAAACCACTGGTAAATGGTTTACTGACCATGGTATTACTGTGCTCAATTGGCCTGCCAACTCTCCTGACCTGAACCCCATAGAGAATCTGTGGGATATTGGGAAGAGAAAGTTGAGAGATGCAAGACCCAACACTCTGGATGAGCTTAAGGCCGCTATCGAAGCATCCTGGGCCTCCATAACACCTCAGCAGTGCCACAGGCTGATTGCCTCCATGCCACGCCGCATTGAAGCAGTGATTTCTGCAAAAGGATTCCCGACCAAGTATTGAGTGCATAACTGAACATAATTATTTGAAGGTTGACTTTTTTTGTATTAAACAATTTTCTTTTATTGGTCGGATGAAATATGCTAATTTTTTGAGATAGGAATTTTGGGTTTTCATGAGCTGTATGCCAAAATCATCAATATTAAAACAATAAAAGGCTTGAACTACTTCAGTTGGTGTGTAATGAATCTAAAATATATGAAAGTCTAATGTTTATCAGTACATTACAGAAAATAATGAACTTTATCACAATATGCAATTTTTTTTAGAAGGACCTGTAGATCCACATGGTAAACTCCAGATAAGGGCAGGTATTGAAAAGATGAAGGAAATGAGAGATAAGTGGTTGGATGAACATAGTGCGGATAAAGATTCTTGGTGGTTAGACACTTTCTCTTTCTTGAACCCAGTAAATTGGTTCAAAAATATTGGTGGATGGCTTGTGGGCATAGTGCAGGGGATAATACAGATTTTGTTGATTATTGCACTTATTTACATTGTGATTAAGCTAGTATTAATGTGCTTGAGTAAAGTGTGTAACAAAACCAGTAGTAGGAGAGATTATAAAAAAAATTATTGAGATTATCCCTCGTGCAGGTACGGATATGCAGAATCTGGGAAACCAGCAGCAAAGGGAAATACCCGGCTGAAGTATGTGTACCTGTTGCCTGCAATGAGTGAATATCTCAAAATGGGGGAATTGTGAGGGATTGCACCTTCATTTTGTATCCTGGGTTCCATTTTACTTTGCTGGTTTATTTTAGGTCAGAATTGAGAATTGTTGAGCCGTGTGTATTTGAGACAAACAAAGTTAATTACTTATTAGTTCTCAGAACTATGTGTGCCTGATGTTCTGGGAGTGCAACTGGTACTAGATATTTTTTAAGGATGAATAACTGATGGATAAGATATGTTTTTTTTTGTAATTAAATATGCTTGACTTGCAAACATCAAAAAATAAATTATTATTATTAATCATGTGATGCTTACGTAAAGTGACGATATCTGTGTTTGGCTTGAGTTCTAGAAAAAGGGCATAAATATTTTGTATCCGCCCAAAAAAGATGAGAGAAATCATTCTGATACAACCTTGAGCCCGTGTCATTAATCTCTCCTGAGTATACTCATACTTTTATCTGATTTGGACTCCAGCAGATCATAGAAGTAGGGGTTTTGCCCTAACAGAGGTGAAGCTAGACTACTCATGAAATTTCTGGATAATGCATATTTTTTATTGTTCCTATGACACAGCAAAGTCATATGCTCTATACTGCATTTTGTATTGTTTTGCTATGATATTACGTGGGTTGCCTCTACTTATTCCTGCAAGACTGTTCCCTCATCCTCACCACCTTATCCCTGTTGTCTGTGTAGCCTAGCGAATGCCAACACAGTCATACCTGGGTTTACCTGAATTAGTGAAGTGTTCGAGACAATGCTCCAGAAGGTTCTCTGATGGTACTTGTACAGACACTATCATGGCTACAATTGTTTTCAATTGTTATTCCTATGGCTAAGATAGTTGCTTGTACATTCAATGTCAGAGGGCTAAGGCCTCATTCACACAGTCAGTGTTCGGTCAGTGATTTCCATCAGTGATTTTGAGCCAAAACCAGGTGCGGCTCTAAACACAGAATAGGTGCAGATCTTTCCTTTATACCTTATCTCTGTGGAGGCTCCAAACCAGGTTTTGGCTCACAATCACTGATGGAAATCACTGACCGAACACTGATGTGTGAATGAGGCTTAAGAGCCCCATCTAAAAGCACCCAAATCTGCCAATTGTTATATAAGGATAATGTAGACATCTTTCTTGTACAAGACACTAGTGATGTTGCAGGGGCAATATTTTAATTTGCAATATTTCGCAAATATTTTGAAGAATATTCGTCATAAATTTGCAAATTCGAGAATTTGAGATTATATTCTTGATTGCAAAAATCGGCAATGTAATATGCGCATGTTGCGTGCGCAATACAGGTGTGGGACACTTTTACTACATTTTTCAAGCTGCTAGAAGTTTCTTGAGACTGGAGAAAATGGTTGGCACAGCACAACATTACAATAGCTTTATATGCAGATAGAGTGCTCTAATATATTTGCGATTGCGAAAATCGGCAATTAATGATATTAATATTTTTGGCCAATACGTGCAACTTCACATTTTAGCAGGTCTGACTGTGACGAACTGCGACCGCCGCGGCCACAATACGTCACGAAACCGTCACAGCGCCCCTAGTGGTCAATCCGCAAACAGGCCCCCCCAGCCACTTCCAGCACACCGACAGTCTAACTTGAGTCCGTACAGTCGATAGGCTGAAAGCGCAGGGAGTGGACCTCCGATTGACCGCAAGTAAGCGTGCGACGAACTGCGACCGGAACTACAGACAGGGTAGTTTAACTGCCACCACCTTGCAATTTATGGGAGCAAGGACCCCACTATTTAGATAACACAACCGAGTAGCTTTCCCTTCGGAGAGGCTAGGGTAAGTTTTTGCAGTGTTTGAAAACAGGCATATGGCTAGAGAAATGACTTGGAGGTCATTTATTATATATCTATATACAATACAAATTATCACGATGCACAGTAATTATTAACACAATAATCAAGGAGAGTATAGTCCAATAAACAAAAAGAGAGAAAAGAAAGAAAATACTTAGTTTCCGCAGAAAAGATGTCCGTTGGGGAAATAGTCAGTTGCAGGGGTCAAGTCCAAGAAGCCTTTGTCCAGTGTAATATGCCTACAGCCCACAGGGTTCTCTGGCTGAGGCCCTCTTTCAGGTGTTGTTAAAGTGGAGAACTCCTTTAGCAGATTCTAGATGTGTTATAAAGGGTCTCAGAATCAAGGCAGGGGAATTGAGAGTCCGCCTGCTGGGGCCGGCTGTATTCCTGAGGTGAATGTCAGTTCTGAAATATGGCATGTGCCATATCGTGGGATGTCTCCGCTGTACACAAGTAACAAGCACATATTCACATTCCCTACAAAATATGGAGTTCAGGGATACCAAATATTACTATTATAACTGGTTCTATGATGGGGTAACACCATAACTTTACCTGGGCACATCTTAGAGTTATGTTTGTCCTATGTAAACGTCCAGTGAATTCTGAGTGACACGATGATGTAATTTTTACGTCCGTAAGATGCATGGTCTCTCTTGAAAAGGTAAAAATCATATCTCAGATTCATGTTGCAGTCTGGGAAACCTTGGTGCCGGCTTGTCTGCAGCAAGCCAGCTTACAGACCCTGATAGCAGCGACACCAATCGGCTCCCCCCAGGTGCCGTCTTCACACCTAGCTGTGATATCTCTTCAGGAAGAGAAGTTCTTTTGTCAACCATAGGAAGCCAGCTGTAATTGCGTTATCTGCTAGGCATCTATTGACTGACTTGAACAAAAGGACTATGTTGTTCTCTGGGTACAACAGAAGAAGACGCTCTGAATAATCAAATTGTAGGTTCTGGGGCCTAGGGAAATAATTACTGTTTAATAAGGCAGAGTAATATTGATAATATTGGGAGGACAGTTCAATATTCTCGCGGCTCATCCGTGACACCTCCCCCCCGCGTCTGTGGCTAGACATCCGTCCGCAAGACGGGTGGCGTCGCCGCTAACCTGCGCTGATCGGTCTGGATCGCCGTTGCACCGGGATAAGCCATCCGCATTTTGATGTCTGCTGCCTGCCCTGTGCTGGATGGTAAAATCGTACTGCTGCAGCGACAAGCTCCAACGTAGGAGTTTCCCGTTGGACCCCGCAGTACGGTTCAGCCAACTGAGAGGATTATGGTCCGTAATGATTGTGAAGGAGCGGCCGTACAGATAGGATTGAAGCTTCTGCAGGGCCCACACAATCGCCAGACACTCCTTTTCTGTAGTTGAGTAGGAGACTTCTCGGGGAAGAAGTTTCCGGCTCAGGTACAGAAGAGGATGCTCGTCCCCTTTTCCATCCACCTGGCTTAAGACAGCGCCGAGACCATAATCTGATGCGTCGGTTTGCACTACGAACCGACGGCTGAAATCTGGGGCTTGAAGCACAGGGGCGCTAGCTAACGCCTGCTTCAAGGCCCGGAAGGCGTTCTCACGCTCAGGGGTCCACGTAACCACTTTCGGGTGCTTCTTACCAGTGGCATCCGTCAGGGGCTTCGCGATGGCACTATAGGCCGGTACAAACTTCCTATAGTAGCCCGCGGTCCCCAGGAATGCCTGAACCTGTCGCTTGGTGATAGGCCGAGGCCACGCTAAGATGGCGTCAACCTTTCCCGTGTCCGGTTTCAGGGTGTTCCCTCCCACTCGGTGCCCTAAATACTGGACTTCCGTCATGCCGATCTGACACTTACTTGGCTTAACTGTCAAATTGGCTGCAGCCAGCCGTTGCAGTACCTGGGACAGATGTTTGAGGTGTTCTTCCCAGGTGGGGCTAAACACCGCAATATCGTCCAAATATGCTGCAGCGAACGGCTGCATTTCCTCCAGCAGGTCGTTCATAGCCCGCTGGAACGTGGCAGGCGCATTTTTCATTCCAAAGGGCATCGTCGTAAATTCGAAGAGCCCGAAGGGAGTGATAAAGGCCGACTTCTGCCGCGCGTCCGGGGCAAGAGGGATCTGCCAGTACCCCCGGCTCAGATCCATGATTGATAGATAGCTGGCAGCCGCCAGCTTATCTAGCATCTCATCGATGCGAGGCATGGGGTAGGCGTCCGTAGTGGTTACAGCGTTCAACTTCCGGTAGTCCACGCAGAACCGCGTTGTCTTGTCTTTCTTGGGTACCAAGACGACGGGTGCCGCCCATGGACTACAGGACAACTGAACGACCCCCAGTTCTAGCATCTCCCCCACCTCACGCTGCATGTCCACCTGCACCTCCGGAGAGACGCGATAGGCGGATTGCTTGATGGGGGGATGTGCTCCGGTATCTAACCGGTGAGCGACCAGATTGGTCCGTCCCGGGATACCTGAGAAGGTCCGGTGGTACCGACCTAACACCTCCTGTAACTGCTCTCTCTGGGACTGGGGAGAGCTGCGGGTTGACATTTATGTCCCCGTCCGTCTCCCGGGTGTCAGCCAGCAGATCTACCAGAGGGTCTGTCTCGCCCTGTTCTAACCGGCTGCACACTGGGAGTACATACTGGGTTCTATCGTGGTGAGCCTTCAGCATGTTAATGTGAAAGGCCTTCTGTTTTCTACCCCCCATGTTCACCAAGTATGTCAGGGGGTTTAAACGCTTCTCTATGGTGTACGGCCCCTCCCATGCCGCCTGATCCGTTTCAGCCAGCTGGCCCGTGGCGTACGAGGCCTGTGGCTGACAGTCACCCTCCCTGGGGTCAGAGGAGAGGGAGGAGACCGGAGCCTCTTCCCCCTGTTCTGAGTTCAAGTTTTGGGTGGCCCGACTCCGAGTCACAGCTAGGACAGGTATGACTTCGGAGCAAGGCAGATTAGCATTTTCAATATCACATGTAGAAATCACATTAGCATGGTACATCATGCATATCATCAACATTAATATTGGATACATTCAACCCCCCTCCCACAGACTCTTGCCCCCGGGTGCCAAGCACCTGGGTGGGGGCAGAGGGCGGACCCCCTTCCTGGGATCCCGAGGGGTTCGTGGCGGGTTCATAATAGGATACCAGCTTGCCTAGATCGGACCCCAACAAAACAGGAACTGGTAGCTGGTCTAGGATACCAACTACCTTTTCTTGAACACCCACCCCCCAGTCGATGGAAACCCGGGCTTGGGGAATGTGAGAAAGAGTGCCCCCCACCCCAGTGAGGGTGAGATACTTGTCTGGGATGATGTCCTTTGTGGGCACAAGGTGCGGACGCACCAGGGTGACATCGGCTCCCGTGTCCCGGAAACCGGTGACTAGCTGGTCATTCACTGTAACAAGCTGGTGATTGCTGGTGATGGGGTGAATCTCCTCCCCACCGGCGAACAAAACAGTTGAGGATGATGGTTCACGCTGGGGTGCGCTGGCTGGCTGTGTCTGTCGTGGGCGAGGTACAGGTGGTTCAGATGCTGGCTGTGGCTGTCTCCGCTCAGGACAGTTGAATTTCATATGTCCAGGCTTGCGGCAGTAGTGACAGGTGATTCCATTAGGTGCCCCAGGTCTGGAAGCAGTAGCTGCACTTGGTGGTCTCTGTGGTGGACGGCCCACAGAGGCAGGGGGGTCTGCCCTGACATTGGGCAGACCTCCTCTCCAGTGAGATGGTGCAGATTTACGCAGATCGGGCACTCGGGTTGTGACAAAAGTCTCAGCTAAGTCTGCAGCAGCGGTTGCTGACGCAGGCTTCCGTTCTAGCACGAATTGTCTCACATCCGCAGGGCAAATACAAAGAAGCTGGTCTAGCACCATCAAGTCCTCTAGGATGTCATAAGACCCTTTTGTTAGGCCTAAAGTCCACTGGCGGAATGTAGTGCGTAAGCTGCTGACCACATCCGGATAAGAGTCCGTACGATCCTTTTGTAAGGACCTAAACCTTTTCCGATAGACTTCAGGGGTCAGCTGGTATTTAGCAATGATAGCGTCTTTTATGGCGGAATAATCTTCATCCTGCTCCATGGATAACTCCGCAAACGCGTCCAGCGCTTTGTAGCGCAACAGGGGGGTCAGGTGTCTGGCCCACTGCTCTTGGGGCAGACGATACTGACGGCAGGCTTTCTCAAAGGATCGCAAAAACAAGTCTATGTCAGTGTCCTTTTCAATGGGAGCAAATTTAATTTTGCACTCACGTGTGATGCTGCTCCTTCTGCAGGAAAGTTGGGTGATGAGCTTCGGCTGGGTTGATGTATTCTGGCCATGCTCAGTTCATGCCGACGTTGGCTTTCTGCAGCAGCGGCCTCCCTCTCAGCTCGGCGTTCTTCGCGCTCCGCCATGTACTGCAGGTACTTTACTGGGTCAGTGTCCATTAGTTTTTGGAGGGCCTGCTGCATCATAGGGTCTGTACAAATAGATAGTCTGGTACTGGCCGGTTCCGGGCGAGTACTTAAAGAAAAATTAGGATCCGTACTGAAATACTGCGCTGGGGGGCCAACAGGGCACGCAGGATGTTCCCCCTCCGAGTAGTCAGGATTCTCAGTCTCCGGTTCCTCAGGACTTGAGTCAGATGGGCCGGTGTCTCCCGCAGTAGACACATCCAACAGCCGCAGTTGTTGGTTATCCCATCGGAACAAGTCTTTTATCAGGTCGGTCTTCGTCTTGCGACCGACTTCAATGCCCCGTTCTTGGCACAGATTTTCCAGATCTGCCAAAGCCATTTTCTTGTATTCCCCTGACATTTTCACGCCAAATAAAAGATAGATAAAGAAAACAAGATTTCGGGGAGGGTACTGGACTACACAGTCTCTCTGTACACACAGATAAATGTATTGCACTCAGCCACACCACCACCAAATTGGTTTGGTTCTGACAGAGGTAAATTAGTTAATCTCTGTTCAGATGTTCTAAACACATGCAAAAAGGAATCCCAGTAGCTGCCTACCAATATGTGACGAACTGCGACCGCCGCGGCCACAATACGTCACGAAACCGTCACAGCGCCCCTAGTGGTCAATCCGCAAACAGGCCCCCCCAGCCACTTCCAGCACACCGACAGTCTAACTTGAGTCCGTACAGTCGATAGGCTGAAAGCGCAGGGAGTGGACCTCCGATTGACCGCAAGTAAGCGTGCGACGAACTGCGACCGGAACTACACACAGGGTAGTTTAACTGCCACCACCTTGCAATTTATGGGAGCAAGGACCCCACTATCTAGATAACACAACCGAGTAGCTTTCCCTTCGGAGAGGCTAGGGTAAGTTTTTGCAGTGTTTGAAAACAGGCATATGGCTAGAGAAATGACTTGGAGGTCATTTATTATATATCTATATACAATACAAATTATCACGATGCACAGTAATTATTAACACAATAATCAAGGAGAGTATAGTCCAATAAACAAAAGAGAGAAAAGAAAGAAAATACTTAGTTTCCGCAGAAAAGATGTCTGTTGGGGAAATAGTCCGTTGCAGGGGTCAAGTCCAAGAAGCCTTTGTCCAGTGTAATATGCCTTCAGCCCATGGGTTCTCTGGCTGAGGCCCTTTCCAGGTGTTGTTAAAGTGGAGAACTCCTTTAGCAGATTCTAGATGTGTTATAAAGGGTCTCAGAATCAAGGCGGGGAATTGAGAGTCCGCCTGCTGGGGCCGGCTGTATTCCTGAGGTGAATGTCAGTTCTGAAATATGGCATGTGCCATATCGTGGGATGTCTCCGCTGTACACAAGTAACAAGCACATATTCACATTCCCTACAAAATATGGAGTTCAGGGATACCAAATATTACTATTATAACTGGTTCTATGATGGGGTAACACCATAACTTTACCTGGGCACATCTTAGAGTTATGTTTGTCCTATGTAAACGTCCAGTGAATTCTGAGTGACACGATGATGTAATTTTTACGTCCGTAAGATGCATGGTCTCTCTTGAAAAGGTAAAAATCATATCTCAGATTCATGTTGCAGTCTGGGAAACCTTGGTGCCGGCTTGTCTGCAGCAAGCCAGCTTACAGACCCTGATAGCAGCGACACCAATCGGCTCCCCCCAGGTGCCGTCTTCACACCTAGCTGTGACATCTCTTCAGGAAGAGAAGTTCTTTTGTCAACCATAGGAAGCCAGCTGTAATTGCGTTATCTGCTAGGCATCTATTGACTGACTTGAACAAAAGGACTATGTTGTTCTCTGGGTACAACAGAAGAAGACGCTCTGAATAATCAAATTGTAGGTTCTGGGGCCTAGGGAAATAATTACTGTTTAATAAGGCAGAGTAATATTGATAATATTGGGAGGACAGTTCAATATTCTCGCGGCTCATCCGTGACACTGACTACATATTACTGATTGGTGCACTAAGTGCTGTTGTGACATCACAGCACTATGTCTGTATCATGTATGTATGTATGTATGGACAGCAGAACCTATCTGCTACACTATATCACGATGTAACCTACACTGACTATCTCCCACTAACTATCTGTAATATATATAGATATATATATATATATATATATATATATATATATATATATATTTTATATTTGCTAAATACTGTAACTATCTAAGGTAAAGCACAGAGCACAGCAATGACACTGCTGTCTCTTTCAGTAGTGCAAAAAACTGCAGAAAATGGCTGCTGGGGAGTTTCTTATATAGTAAGGGGTAGGCAACTTTCCTACTGGTTGCTAGGGATGTTGCTAATCTCAGACAAAGACATTGCTGCCTTCCAATTAGCCCACAAGCAAGAAGCAGGGAGGGATTATAGGTTCAGATTAAAAAGATCTAGAATATTCGCAAATACGAATATATAGCACTATATTCTAAATCTTCTCGAATTCTCGAAGTAGCGATATTCGCAAATAAAATTCGCAATTCGAATATTCACGCCCAACACTAGAAGAAACGCATTTTCGGTATGGTCATATACTCTGCCTTTCACACCTGCTATGTAACCAATTGTTCCATAACACATCCCATTATTCTTCCTCTAAAGGGGTTAACGTAGCAATTAATAAAATAATTCAATTTACTAAATGCGCAAACTTAGCAGACACTAAGAGCCGATATGTTTTCCTTAAGAGCTTATTTGGCAGAGTTGGTTATCTTGCGAAATCTTTATGCCCCCAATATTGCACAGGCAGTATGGCTATAAGCCATACTGACCATCTTCTGGGACTTTGCAGAAGGCACAATTTTATTAGGAGAGGATATTAATATTGGTCTAAACCCTGATTTGGACAAGTGCAGTGGAACCTCTTCTATCCCTCAGAGCATGTTGCGGAATTTTTAATTCTCACTGCCATCTCTGGGGTTGGTTGACGTCTGGAATGCCATGAACTCCAATGAAAAAGACTTCTTAGAATAAAAAAATTCTATGGTGCACCATAATTATCAATGCCTAGACTATACTGTATTTTTTTGCGCCCTGATCATCATACAACCCAGCTGGGCAATATCTTATCAACTTGTTTCCTATACTCAGTTGTATTGATTTATCGTCCCCCTCACATTTTTAACCATTCCTTTATGACTTGTACAATATCCACTTATCTTATTGCAATTTTTAACTATTTATGGTCTTTTATCTGTTATACTACATATATTTTTTTTAGACTTGAAAAAGGAGTATTTTTATTCCGAAACGCATTTTTCATCCAATAAAAAACGTTTAAAAAAAGAGTCACCCTATCACAGTAGTGGTCTTGTGTCAAGAGGTATCACATTGTGTACGATCTCAGTACACAGCATCCTATTGCACTTCTTATCACTCCCTTGGAGACCTGGCAACACAACCAACAAAGACTGAGAAGATACAAGCAGCACCGACCCTTCGCCCTTACGAGTGTTGTGCCCATGTATGCACAACACCAGAAGGTGAGCATATCAACTCACACCGCATACTTCCAAAAACTGATACCTAAGACTTACTACCTTATGAGCACCTTCTCTCTTTTTTTGCCAAAACTGCTAGACTATATTTTTGTCCCCATACAGCTCTTACAACGATGTGCAGCCAAGAAAAATTGGGAACATCCTCCTCTTTTATCATACCCCTGTATTCATGGAGCTTGGCCTCTCTAGCTTTTATAAACACAAATTTAGATGGAGACTCAATAAAACTCTTCTGAACAACCAACAATATATCAAACAAGTAGAAAGTAAACTAATAAACAGAGTACTTTAGTCTTAATACTGCCTCTGAATTGTCTGAAAGCTCAATATGGGATCTCATAAAGCAGTGATAAGAGGTCATCTCAACGCTTCGGGTGCCTTCGTCAAAGAACAAAGACAATTGAAAAAACAGGACCTTCAGTCCCAAACATAGCCTACAAAAGCATAAGAGGTGTGTTAGTGTTCAGTGAATCAAAGTCCACTAAGTAGAGTTCGATCCGAATTTTATGATAAATTTGGTTCGCCGCAAAGCCGAATTTCCTCGTGCTTCGCGGTAGCGAATCGATTTAACCTGAGCGGACCGGGGTTATATCAAACAAGGAACTGGTGGCAGTCTATCAGGCTGAGAAAGCTCCCTGCCTCTCTGTGCTTGCGTGGACAGGAGGCATCTGTGTAAACTGTATCAAGCTGACCTTACATGCTCACCAGGGAGGCTGTAACGTCACATCTTGGAAACCACTGACTAAACTGTATCTTGTGAGCTTGATGTAGTTGACGTCAGGTGGGCCCGCGAGGTGCGGCATTTGTCACAATGATTTTTTGCTTTAAAAAAAAAAATTTTTTACACTGTGTTATGTATTTCAGATGCTGCGATTATGTATGATCATGGCATCTGAGGGGTACAATGACGAGGAGCAGCACAATCGCCGTTCCCTGTCATTGCACCCACTACTTACAAAGATGATGTAGTAGTACGTCAAATTGCGGGAAGTTACTTCCCGCTATGACGTACTTTTATGTCATATGCCGGGAAGGGGTCAATAGGGTTGATCATGCTGACAGGACCTGTTTAAGGTGAACACTGGCTTGATCTTGAGAGGGTTAAAGAAATGAATATCAATACTGTGCAGTGTTCACACTGATGCAGTTTTCAGTGTGACTTTATCCAATTAACATAGATTAAGAAATTGATTCAAATAGTATGTATTGCTTTTTTTATTAACCCCTTAGTGACCGTCACATTCCTGGTATAACAGCTGGGATAAGCAGGAGGACCGATCTGGCTGTTAAACCCTTACATGCCTGCAAGCAATGGCGTAGAGGAAACTGACTCATTCTGTCTTCCATTGTCACATTCATCACAAAGAGCATTAAATCAGGCATACCCAGGCCTCTCAATGTGAACAGTATATTTAGGTCTGCGGCCAGGCATTTTAAAATGGCACTGTGGCCGCAAGGTGTCTGCTGCTTTAAAGAGTAGACACCTCGCACTAATGTCTGCTACTAGCGATAAAGGTGGTCGCAGACTTGTAACCCTTCAAATGCCGTTACCCTAACCAGCGACAGCTGCTCTTTGGTCACCATATTTTATGACAATTAGTTTTCAGGCTCCTGTCCCTGATGGCAAATAATCCAGCGGCCATGGCCATGTTTGATCCATCTGGTTTTAACCAGATACCGGGGATTGTAATACTGGAGCAGACTAATTTATTTGGTAAAAAATTAATATATTTGCTAAAAGACCAATGCTTTTGCTAAAAGAGTAATCTGTCAGATAAAATAATTTTTTTCTGAAAAAAAACTAATAGTTTTTCCAACAAAAGAATGTTTTTTCAGAAAAAATGTAAATTTCCGACAAAAAACATTTTTTTTTTAGATAAAATGATCATTTTTAAAACAAAAAATGACTCGTGGGCAACTCAGTTGTGTGAGGAATCAATTTATTTGCACTGCGGCACTGCACATTGACCTGCAACAGGACATATTAGGCTACTTTCACACTCGCGTTTTGGCTTTCCGTTTGTGAGATCCATCATGGGTTCTCACAAGCGGTCCAAAACAGATCAGTTTTGCCCTAATGCATTCTGAATGGAAAAGGATCTTCTCAGTTTGCCTCCGATCAGTCTCCATTCCGCTTTGGAGGCGGACACCAAAACGCTGCCTGCAGCGTTTTGCTGTCCGCTTGATGAAACTGAGTCAAACGGATCCGTCCTGGCACACAATGTAAGTCAATGGGGATGGATCCGTTTTCTCTGACACAATCTGTCACAAAAGAAAACTGATCTGTCTCCCATTGACTTTCAATGGAGTGCATGACGGATCCGTCTTGGCTATGTTACAGATATGCAAACGTTCATGACAGATGTATCGGTTGTATTATTGCAATGGATCAGTTTTTGCAGATCCTTGACGGATCCGCTCAAAACGCGAGTGTGAAAGTAGCCTTAGGTATACATTTCTTTGCACTACACAGTGACGTAGAATTGAAAAAAAAATACTTAGCAATCATAGTGACACAGCATAAACTGTTCATTAACAGAATAATTTTTTTATTTCATAGACTAATTTTTGCGTTACAAATATACATTTTAAATGGATGGTGCAAGCAGCAGTAACGATACAGGACCCTATTGAGGCCCTGTCATTGGAATGCGTATACTTTACACCATGCAACAACAATCTACTCAAGGGCATCTATGCTGTGCGAAGAATCAATTTATTAGCACTGCCCGCACTGATTTAAATAAGTAGCACTAAGTAACGATCTGTAACACTAAATCACAGTAACTGGCTAACAGGAGCGTTAAATATCAATGCGGACACGACACAAACAGTAGAATGAGACAGATGTATCACCCCCAATTTGTGAATCAGGGCCTAATAGAATTGCTTATCTATTAATCAATGTGGACATGCCAAAAACCGAAAAATGAGACACATGTATCACCACAATTTGTGAATGAGAGACTAATAGAATGCTTATCTATCAATGTGGGTACGCCACAAACAATACAATGAGACAGGTGTATCACCCCAATTTGTGAATCAGGGACTGATAGAATTGGTTTTCTATTAATCAGTGTGGACACCCTAACGTGGACACTGTTCAATTAGATTGCTTTGTGACCTACATCACAATACATTCAACCTGCACTGTCCCTTAAGCATCCCTACAGCTTCAGATGATTGTCCCTGCACTGTCCCTTTCACTCTCGCGATTCAGTTTTATTTTTTAAAACAGATGGACTGCAACCCTATCCATAGAGAAAAATCACTTTCACATCTCTCCCTGACACAGAAATTGTGGCGACCGAGTGGGATAGGCTTTTATAGGGCTATGTATGACATCACAGATGGTGGATCACTCTGGATTGGCGGGCTGCACAGCATTATGGGTGATCTGGCATTCCCGGGCTTGTCTCCCCTACCCTTACTTTCACTTTGTAACACATGCAGCCGCCATTTTAGGAAAAAATCTGATTTGTTACCACGAAGCGCCAGGAAATTCAAAGTTTTCCTGAAATTCAGATCGAACTCCACTTTGTTAACTTTGATTCGCTCAACACTAGTGATTGGTAAACAGTGTAAAAAAAAATGTGGGGTGGTACATGCTTTGCCTGTATCTAAAAGGAGAAAAAGAACTGGATCGCACATCCACACGCTATACTTTGATCTAA
Source organism: Bufo gargarizans (assembly GCF_014858855.1). NCBI lineage: Eukaryota > Metazoa > Chordata > Amphibia > Anura > Bufonidae > Bufo > Bufo gargarizans. Next base: position 728,046 of record NW_025334109.1, read on the forward strand.
TGACTACTTCTCAGCAAAATTAGCATCACTTTTCAGCGCAATATTAAGTGTACTGACCCCTATACTACATGCTACACATGAGGCATTAGTATACATTTTGATCAAAAAGCATTAGCCCACTCACAACGCCAAGGTTGCATCTTTGAGTTTGTACCTACTCTAAATTTGGCGCGGCACTGCACTGCGACCACTGCTGAAAAGCAGTTATTCGATCAAAGCATAGCATGTGGATGTGCGATTCAGTTCTTATTCTCCTTTTGGATATGTATATAGAGTTTTCCGTTCTTGATTCAGGTATCAGCACTCCTCCCATTCAGTCCAGGTGGTTTTAATTAGCAAAAGTCTGCATAAGACCTCTTTCACACTACCGTTTTTTTTTTCCGTTTTGCGGTCCGTTTTTTGCGGTCCGTATACGGAACCATTCATTTCAATGGTTCTGCAAAAAAAACGGAATGTGTTCCGTATGCATTCCGTTTCCGTATTTCCGTTTTTCCGTTCCGTTTAAAGATAGAACATGTCCTATTATTGCCCGCAAATCACGGTCCGTGGCTCCATTCAAGTCAATGGGACCGCAAAAAAAACGGAACACATACGGAAATGCATCCGTATGTCTTCCGTTTCCGTTCCGTTTTTTCTGAACCATCTATTGAAAATGTTATGCCCAGCCCAATTTTTTCTATGTAATTACTGTATACTGTATATGCCATACGGAAAAACGGAACGGAACAACGGAACGGAAACGGAACCACAACGGAAGCAAAAAAACGGAACAACAGATCCGTGAAAAACGGACCGCAAAACACTGAAATGGACATACTGTAGTGTGAAAGAGGCCTAAGGCCTCTTTCACACGGGCGTCATTTTTTTTGCCCGGATAAGAGCCGGGTGCGTTGCGGGAAAATGCGCGATTTTTTCTGCGCAAGTGCAAAACATTGTCATGCGTTGCACTCGCGTGAGAAAAATCGCGCATGTTTGGTACCCAAACCCGAACTTCTTCATAGAAGTTCGGGCTTGGGATTGATGTTCTGAAGATTGTATTATTTTCCCTTATAACATGGTTATAAGGGAAAATAATAGCATTCTGAATACAGAATGCATAGTAAACCAGCGCTAGAGGGGTTAAAAAAAAATTAAAAAAAATTTAACTCACCTTAGTCCACTTGCTCGCGAAGCTGGCATCTCCTTGTGTCTCCGCTGCTGATGAACAGGACCTGGGGTGAGCAGCTCCATTAAATACAGGTTAAGGACCTTCGATGACGTCACTCCGGTCATCACATGGTACGTCACATGATCTTTTACCATGGTGATTCACCATGGTAAAAGATCATGTGATGACCGGAGTGACGTCATCGAAGGTCCTTAAGCTCTATTTAATGGAGTAGCTCACCCCAGGTCCTGTTCATCAGCAGCGGAGACAAAGGAGATGCCGGGCTTCGCGAGCAAGTGGACTAAGGTGAGTTAAATTTTTTTTAACCCCTCTAGCGCTGGTTTACCATGCATTCTGTATTCAGAATGCTATTATTTTCCCTTATAACCATGTTATAAGGGAAAATAATAATGATCGGGTCTCCATCCCGATGGTCTCCTAGCAACCATGCGTGCAAATCGCACGGCATCCGTACTTGCTTGCGGATGCCATCCGATTTTCACACACCCCATTCACTTCTATGGGACCTGCGTCACGTCAAAATCGGAAAATATAGAGCATGCTGCGATTTGCACTGAACGCACAAGTGATGCGTTAAAAACATCGCTCATGTGCACAGCCCCATAGAAATGAATGGGTCAGGATTTAGTGCGGGTGCCATACGTTCGCCGCACGGATCGCACCCGCACGGAAAACTCGCCCGTGTGAAAGGGGCCTAAGGGTTCAAATAAACCTACCATGCTCTCAGTTGAAGTTCCTGAAAGCATAGTATAAGGTGAGCTTTAAAACTGTTCACATAGTGTGGTACTGCATGGTGGCCATTGTCGCTGTGGTGCTGTGCTAGTGGGTTGGTGGGGCCCAGTGCTAGGTTTGGCATTGTCAAGCAGCAGGGGGGCTTTTTGGCTGCTGGGTCCCACCACCTACCGAGTTGGCGTTGGTGGTCGCTGTGCTGTGTCACGCCAAATTTAGAGTAGGTACCCACTCAAAGAGGCAACCTTGGCGAGTGGGCTCTATGCTTTTTGATCAAAATGTTCACTAATGCCTCGTGTATAGGAGGCAGTACACTAAATATTGGACTGAGAAGTGATGTTAATTTTGCCGAGAAGCAGTTAATAGATCAAAGCATAGCATGTGGATGTGCAATCCAGTCCTTTTTCTCCTTTTGGACATGCTTTGCCTGTATTGAACCCTTAAATTCCTGATGACAGCCATAGATCCATACCTGCTTGAAGCCCTGCCATAAAGCAAGTTCACTAATGAAGTTGTGACTACAGGACAGAGTCTTACAAGCCTTCCCATGCCATCGGTGTAGACATGATATCATCGGGATAGGGAACCAACACTGTGAAAAATGTCACATGACCGTGATGGAGTGCAGGAAAATGGGGCATTACAGACTATTAAAAAGTCATAGCATGTGTTTCCTATCCATTGATGCAGAGCCAGAATATCCCTTTATTCTATTCAGATTACAATTATAACAAAAATCTGCTGTGATAACTCTTATGTGATATGACCGGCTGAAGTTCTTACTACCGTATGTACACCATGGAGTGCAGGAAAACGGAGCATCGCTATTAGTAAGTAACGGGACAATCACTATTAGTAAGTGATAATGTGTTAATTCTCCGTACAGTATTAGAATGTATTGGCTCAGATGAGCCGAAGTTATTTATTTGCAAAGTAGTGCAAGATTTTGGCATAATAGCTTCGGTAATTAATTATTATAGTAAAAAAAAACTTGGAACCAAACTTAGGTTTGTTCCAGGGTACCACTCGGAACAGAACCAGAATTTGGTTACAAATTTGAAAATAATTTTCGCTCATCAGAGCCCATACATTCTAGTACTGTACCGAGATGAATCTCCGTACAGTATTAGAACAAATCTTTTAGAGAAGTGACTTCAGATGTACTATCCGAAGTCTATTCACTCATCTCTAACTACTATTACTACCGTGTTTCCCCGAAAATAAGACATCCCCCGAAAATAAGACCTACTTCTAGTTTTGCCTCTCACTGTAATATAAGGCATCCCCCCGAAAATAAGACCTCCCCGATAATAAGACATCCCCCGAAAATAAGGCATCCCCGATAATAAAGCCACCCCAGAATATAAGGCCCCTGAAACTACGGCACCGTAAGGCGTATGACTTCTTTGGATCCTACGGGCGCCGCCACGCGGCTCACTGATTGGCCGCAGCGCAGGCGGTGCAAGGTTTCTTTAAATCAGAGTTTCCGCCTTCTTCCGCCCGCTGCTCGTTCTGCCCTGACGGAGTCTGGCTGATTCACAACTTGGCTGGCACGGACACAGGGGTGACAGGTAGGCGGGAGGGGAATATCTGATGGAAGGTGGGGGATGTCTGGTGAAGGTGGGGGGAGAGACTAAATACGGTAATCCACTGTCCACTGGCACAGGGGAGGGGGATCATTTAAAATGACACAGGGGGATCAGGATGGGGAGGGGGATCATTTAAAATGACACAGGGGGATCAGAGGGGGAAATCAAAATGACACAGGTGGATCAGAAGGGGGTACTAAAATGGTACGGTAATCCCCCCTGTGATTCTCCTGTGCCAATTTGATTCCCCCTTCTGATCCCCCTGTGTCATTTAAAGGGATCCCCCTCCCCACCCTGATACCTCTGTGCCATTTTAAGTGACCCCCTCCCCACCCTGATACCCCTGTGCCATTCTTCTTCATGGAAAATAAGACATCCCTAAAAATAAGACCTAGTGAATCTTTGGGAGCAAAAATTAATATAAGACACTGTTTAATTTCCGGGGAAACAGGGTATTACTACTACTACCCATAAAGAGCCGACCTACCGACTTGTATGTTCCATGATATGCTGCTTCTGTTGCCTCTACTGCTATGGCCGCATGCCACTATATCTGTACTGTACCCTTTTCACATCCACACTGCACTGCTGCTGCTCCCAATTAAAAGGTAAAACTTTTCACTTAGGCTTGTGTTAACAACAAGCCACTTTTTCTTGTAACAATCAACACTTGGGTGTGTCATATGGGCAGGCATTCCGACCTGGTCAAGGCCTAATTTTGGACGTTTAGTTCCCCCAAGCCACTTTTTTTTATCCCATAACGCTGTGTGTGTATCTGTCCCCGATAAGAGACCATTTTTGGAAGCTTTGGAATATGAGAAAGCGTAACACATATGCAGGCGCGGTGTGTTTTTAAAGGCTATTACCCATATCTATGTATGTCAGTGTCACTCAGACATAATTTACTATTGCTGTCATTTTGTTCCAGAGCTTAAAGAGATGGGAGGGAAAAAGCTAAAAATTCATACAAAATAAACAAAAAACAAAACAAGTTTTCCTAAAAATCCTGAATCCTAGGAGGCTAGAGGGAACTGTATTCAGGGAAATTGGAGCAACATTGGTTTGGCCCAGATAGATTTGGGTCCAAACTGAACTTTTTCAAAAATTCAGCGAACCGCATCTTTTCGGCCCCATTGAAGTAAATGGGTCTGCATCTGAGCTGCAAAAAATGCGTCTCGGATGCGGACCCAAACAACGGTCGTGTGCATGAGCCATCATTAGGTCCGTAACCAATTAGTTGTGGGGGGTTCACCAGGACCGAATAAGTTCAGGATAGTACCATAGTAACAATAAAAAACAAAGTTTAAAGAATAAAGTAAGCATAGAAAAGTGAAAAAAAAAAATTCACACATTTCCGACAGTATATGTTATTACACTAATATATGTTCTTACTTGAAGAACACCAGGTACTTACCTTCTCACAGATAATGTCTGTACTATATATCTTGCATCTTCTACACTTATGACATCATTTATTTCTGCATGAAAACGAAAGAGTTCCTGCTTTGTCTAAAATATTCAAAATAATTTCAGTCTATTTTAATGTTTACTGTAATTCAATATCATTGACATTTTGCAAACTCACAGTTTTTGACATTGCCTCTACACAAGAGGTAAACATGTTTTGCATTTGAAAAGAGGATGAATGTATCTGGCCATTTAAAAAACACAGAGTAATAATTAAGAATTTAGAATCTGCAGCAGTAAAAAGAGGGTGGACTTTGAATTTATGCTATAGATTAGATTAGCATTTAAAAATCTGATATTGCCACAAAATATTGTGCTTACCTTGGCCATGTGCATCGAGCCACACTGTAAGACCTCACTCGAAGGGCTTATCCACACGAGCGTGTGTGCTCTGTGCCCATGCTGTCGACCACAAATAGCGATCCACAATGCACGGGTATCGGCTGAGTGCACGCCGTTTGGGGATGCAGATCCATTTACTTGAATAGCTCTGCGACACAAGATATATTTCACACCGCCCAAAAAATTAGAACATGTTCTATTTTTTGCAATGCAGAGGCATGGACTGAAATCCCGTATCTTGCAGATTGTGGAGCGATTCAAGTCAAGCTGTTTGCTGTCCGCAATACGGCCAAGTTCTCATTTCAGTTAATTGGTCAGTTATTTCTATCAGTGATTGTGAGCCAAAACCAGGTGCAGGTCAAAAACACAGAACAGGACGAAATTTTCCATTACACTGTACCTTATGTCTGAGTAGGCTTCACTACTGGTTTTGGCTCTCAATAACTAATGTAAATCACTGATCAAATAACTGAAGTGTAAGCTCAAACATAGGGTATATTCATGCATATAAGCAGAAGTGCACTTAAAACCTGTATCAAAACTGGTAGTTTGTTTTATTAAAACACAATTTTTAACATATTTCACCAGTTACAATGGCAGCAGGATAAAAAAAACACCTGCAGTTTTTTTCTAACTTGGCTTTGATGCATTTTTAACTGCAACTCAGCTGCTACTTGTAAATATTCTATAATACAGTGTCCCAAGCAGGGGTGTAGCTATAGGGGAAGCAGGGGAGCGGCTGCATTGGGGCCCTGACCCAGAAGGGGCTCATCCAGGAGGAGGAGGACTAAAATATTTTGTGAGGGGCCCCTCAACAGTATTATACAATGAAATTATATACAGCGGCAGTATAGACAGATGGAACAGCTGCCGGGCCTGGTCTGAGAGAGCGATCTTTACTAGCCACAGGAATGGGGGCGGCATGAAAGGAAGGGGTTGCAAAAGAAAATTACTGGGATAGGGGGGGCCCATTTAAAACTTTGCTGTGGGACCCAGTCATTTCTAACTACGTGTCATGGAACCATGAACCAGACGTACAACAAGAGATACGTGGAAATAAGAAGGCTTTATTGCAAATCAAGCTGTAAGCAAAAGTCCAAACGGATGGCTAAACCGGAGCAGGGTCTTGCGAAGCCAGAGGTCAGGAACCAGAAGGGTAGTCAGACGAAGCCAGGATCAGGAACCAGCGGGGTAGTCAGACGAGGCCAGGATCAGGAACCAGAAGCAGCAGCAGTCTTAGAAGCATGTGCACACAGGAGGACCAAGCAAGGAACTGAAGCCACAGACCTCCTATATACTGTATATGAGCTAGGCATCCAGCTCCTCCCAGTGGGAAGGAGAAGCCGCAGGGTGGGAGGCTACAAGAAACCCAGAAACCAAGATGGCCGCCAGCACATGTCAAACGAAGGAGAACAGCAAGAAGGTAAGACCATGACACTACGCCACTGGTCCCAAGCAAACATATCTTTTGGGACAGTCATGTAAAAATGTAAGTGCACCCCACGTAACATTTTTTAGACATATGTGAACATATCAATATTTTGCCTTGTCAGAATATAAAGATAAAGATTAGTGACCATAGTGACTGGCCTGTTAGTGACAGTGCAAATTTTTTTTTTTCATTGTTTTCATTGTCCCATTCAAAGAGTTATAACCTTTATATCTTTGTTGATGCAGCGTATGAAGGCTTGCTTTTTTATGGGACAAGTTGTAGCTTATAATTGCATAATTTTAGGTACAAATAGCTAATTGCAGGGGCATACCACCAGTATTATACAATAACATTATAAACAGTGACACTATATACAGTGATATGACATACTGTACAGTATATTCATGTAGGAAACAGACAGAGAGGCTGTCAGGCCTGGTCTGATAGAGTGATCTCAATTATCCACAGGAGTGGGGGATGCAATCTTTAGGACTATACACAGGAGGTGATTGTGAGGAACCTGTTGTTCAAAAATTTGTCATTTCTAGTTACGCCACAAATTCATTGATTAAGGCTACATTCACACGAATGTATTTTGTTTCCATGTCCGTTCCGTAGCCCATACGGACGACATCCTTTTTTTTGTGGATCCGCAATATGCGGACCACAAAACAAATATGGTTGTGTGAATGTAGCCTAACTTTTATTAATTCTTTGGAATTGAAAAAAGCTGCACCTCCATCTTTGACTTTTTAAATGTAAAATTTTTATGCAATCCTTGTACGGTATAATTAGCACAACAACAAACAGCAATACCAAATACATTATATATAGGTTTTATAGGCATATAAGTTTTATTACTTTTTCAAAACAAAAACTCCTTTAAAAAAAAAAAGAAACATCTCAAGAGTCAAGACCCATAACATTTTTATTTTCCTTTTGACGACCTTTGTGATGGCTTTATTTTTGTTGGATGACTTGTAGTTTTTATTGGTACTTTTTTGGGGTACGGTATAAGACATTTTGATCACTTTTTATAAAAATTTGTATGTGACATATATACAAGAAAAACAGCAATTCTGGATTTTTTTTTTACGTTCACCATGCAGGATACCTTAAATGATCATTGTATAGTTCAGGTCATTATGGATATGGCGATACCAAATATTTGGAAGGGAGTCAATCTTGTGTTCAATTTTTATTTATTTCATTTTTTTTTTATAACTTAGCAATTTTATTTTTACTGAAACTTTATTCAATTTCTATTTTTACTACAAGAGAACTTTGACATATATTATTTGAGCGTTTATTTATTACACTGATCTTTTTATATAGTGCAATGTATTATGCTATTAGTGCAAAACTGACACATAATCTATTAGGCTGTGCAACTTGGAACTGAACCCGAATTCAGGAAATGTTTTTTTACAGTACAAATTAATTTATAAAGTTATTGAGCAAAGTCTCGAGCGACTTCGCGAAGCAATAACTTCGGCTCATCAGAGCCAATACATTCCTGCTCTACAGCTACAGTATTAGAACAAAGTTTTATGCGAATCGACTTCCGATGTTTCATCCGAAGTCGATTCGTTCATCCCTAATTATCCTATATGTAATTCGTATCTTCATACTCCCTTTGTGATGTTATACTCCTGCAAATCCGCTGTAAAGTGCATTAAGAGGACTCCTGAGCATGCACATATAATAGAGTGGACTCCCTCATCTTTTAATCCTCTCAATGCATTTTACTGATAGTTTGTGGAAGCACAGCGTTAAAATGTCATTATGAAGCTACAAACTACATATTAGTTAATACTCACCTTACCCCACTTTCATATTTTCTGTAGCTCCAGGCCTGCAATGTACAGATACTTATTAGGCTCCGCTTTTGGCAAACCCTAACAGGCATTCTATTAGTTTTGCTAACATAAATAGCATAATACACTACAATAAAGAATAAATAAAGAACTAGCTGACTGCCTCAATAAATACTTCTGTTCAGTTTTTACAAAGGAAAATGAAGGAAAAGGACCTCAGTTAGGAAAGAAGACTAATTAATCTTTGGATGTATGTGTCTTTACAGAGGAAGAGGTTCTAAGTCAGCTGTCTAAAATTAATACAAATAAGTCATAGGGGCCTGATGGGATAAACCCAAAGCTATTAAAAGAGCTCAGCGGTGAACTAGCAAAACCATTAACAGATTTATTTAACCAATCACTGGTAACAGGAGTCGTCCCAGAAGATTGGAAATTAGCAAATGTTGTGCCCATTCACAAGAAAGGTAGTAGGGAGGAATCGGGCAACTATAGGCCAGTAAGCCTGACATCAATAGTGGGGAAATTAATGGAAACCATACTTAAGGAGAGGATTGTGGAATACCTAAAATCCCATGGATTGAAAGATGAAAAACAGCATGGGTTTACTTCAGGGAGATCATGTCAAACTAATCTTATAGATTTTTTTGATTGGGTGACTAAAATAATAAATGGCGGAGGTGCAGTAGACATCGCTTATCTAGACTTTAGTAAGGCTTTTGATACTGTGCCACATAGAAGGCTTATCAATAAATTACAGTATTTGTGCGTGGACTCCCATATTGTTCAATGGATTAGGCAGTGGCTGAGGGTTGTAGACAACAGAGGGTTGTAGTCAATGGAGTATATTCAGACCATGGTCTTGTTACCAGTGGGGTACTTCAGGGATCTGTTCTGGGACCCATATTATTTAATATCTTTATAAGCAAAATTGCAGAAGGCCTTGATGATAAGGTGTGTCTTTTTGCTGATGACACAAAGATTTGTAATAGGGTTGATGTTCCTGGAGGGATACACCAATTGGAAAAGGATTTAGGAAAACTAGAGGAATGGTCAAAAATCTGGCAACTAAAATTTAACGTTGATAAGTGCAAGATAATGCACCTGGGGCATAAAACCCAAGAGCAGAATATATAATCAGTGATACAGTCCTAACCTCAGTATCTGAGGAATGGGATTTAGGGGTCATAATTTCAGAAGACTTAAAGGTAGGCAGACAATGTCATAGAGCAGCAGGAAATGCTAGCAGAATGCTTGGGTGTATAGGGAGAGGCATTACCAGGAGAAAGAGGGAGGTGCTCATGCCGCTCTACAGAGCACTAGTGAGACCTCATTTGGAGTATTGTGCTCAGTACTGGAGACCAGTGATGGCCAGTTCGCATTGTTCGCCCGCGAACATATGCGGGCTGCCATCTTTTTTCACAAGTCCGGCGAGGCACAGGTAAGCCCTTACCTGTGCCTGTGCGCGAGACGGGTTCCTAACACTAAATTCTACCTGTTATGTGCCATGACGGCTACCATACAATTCAGGGAGTGTAGGTTCCACATGCATGCTGGGCCTGCTTTAATGTTGCATTGCATGTTTTGTTTTACAGTGTTTTTCTCAGCCATAGCAACGTGCCCCTGTGCATTAGGATGTGCTGACTGACCCCCTTTTTCTTTGCAGTTTGTACTGAAGGTGTGACTGACACCTCAGTCGTGCACTCCTGACCAGCTCATCTGACCCATAGGCTGATTTTAATTAGTGTGAGTATATAGCTTGGCCTGCTCCCCCTCACTCACTGGAAGCCATTTGGCACCAGGAGAGATATAGTTGTGGACTCTCATTGCATTCTTTGGTGGCCATTTGGCACCAGGAGTGGTGTGGAGTGGGCCTGGCATGCATGTTGGTACCTGCATTCCTTGGATATAATGGAGGCCATGTTGGCACCAAAAATGACAGAAATGAAAGCAGGCCCAGCATGCATGTGGAACCTACACTCTCTGAATTGTTTGGTAGCCGTCATGGCACATAACAGATAGAATTTAGTGTTAGGAACCCGTCTTACAGAGATCGCCTTGACGTGCGGCAGACGGGCTCAAATAATTTTGTACAAAATGATTTGCCAAGCATCTCTAATTTAGTATAGCACTAGCAATTATTATTCATTTTTGTACTTTATTTGGTTTGCAGAGAGATGTTGCATTGCATGTTTTGTTTTACAGAAGCATTGCAATGTATCATATGAGCGAACAGAGACTTGTAGGTTCAAGTATCCCCATGCGTTAATTTACATGTTTAAATACATGTAAAATGTAAAAAAAACTCTACAGAATTGCTATCACCATCTTTGTAACATCCCGTACAATTAATTGACTTCGTTATTTATCCTGGGTGATGAACATGGTAAAAATATGACAGAAAAAGAATGCCAAAACTTGCATTTTGTGTTCCAAATTACTATACAGTAGCTAATTGGACTTAGCATCATTTACACAATACAATGCTTACTGCAGTTTGGTAGCTGACAGACTCCCTCTAAATTACATGAGATATTTTGCCATACCTTTTCACATTTGTGTGTGGTTGTAATATGCTCATTCTGGATTAACTCCTTCCTGACATATGACGTAATAGTACGTCATGGCGGCAAGTGACTTGCCGCATTTTGACATACTATTACGTCATGGTGATCGGTGTGCGCCCGATCACTGCAGGGTCCCCGGCAGTACCTGATAGCTGGGCCCCTGCTGTATCCGCCCGCATCGCTGTAAAAGCCTATGTCGGTGGATTAACCCATGCTATGCCGCGGTCAGTGCTGACCGTGGCATAGAAGGGGTTTGAGGCAGGTGAGGGAGCCCATCAGTCCCCGCGCTGCTATGGCGGGGACCCGATGGGTGACAAGGCAGCCCCAATGCCATGCACAAGTTGCCGAATGCCTTGCATGGCATCGGGACTTGCCTTCTACGGGGGCCGAGTAGATCCAGCCCCAGGCTCAGCTCCTAGGTAACCTGTTAGTGTATTACTCTATGCAATACACTAACAGGCAATGCATTGCAATATAGATGTATTGTAATGCATTGCAGAGGGGATCAGACCATCAAAAGTTGAAGTCCCAGAGTGGCATAGAAATAAAGTAAAAAAAAAAAAAAAGCAAGAAAAAATGATAAAAATAAATAAATAAAAACGCCCCTTTCCCCTGATTTTATAATAAAAAATAGAAAAAATAAGGAAAACACACATATTCGGTATCACTGCGTCCGTAACGACCGGCTCTATAAATGTATCACATGATCCACCCCGTCCGATAAACACCATTAAAAAAAATTGTCACCTTACATCACAAAAAGTGCAACACTATGCGATCAAAAAGGCATATGTCCCACAAAATGGTACCAATAAAACCGTCACCATATCCCGCAAATAATTAGCCCATTTTTTTTTTCTAAATTGCTATTACTATGTTAAAGTGAAATAAATAAAAAAAGGATACATATTAGGTATTGTTGCATCTGTAACAACCAGCTCTATAAAAATATCACATGACCTACCCCCTCGGGTGAAAACTGTAAAAAAATTAAAAATTAAAACAGTGCCAAAAAAAGCCAAAACACTAAGCGATTAAAAAGATGTATGCCCTCCAAAATAGTACCAATTAATCCTGCAAAAAAAGAGACCCTAGCTAAAACAAGTCAAAAAATGAAAAAAGCTATGGCTCTCAGACTATGGAGACACTAAAACATCATTGTTTTTGTTTCAAAAATGCTATTATTGTGTCAAACTTAAATAAATAAAAAAAAAAGCATACATATTAGGTCTTGCCACGTCCGTAACGAACTGCTCTATAAAAATGTCATGACTTAACCCCTCAGGTGAATGCTGCAAAAATAAATAAATAAAAACTGTGCCAAAATTTAAAATTTTTTGGTCACCTTGCCCCATAAAGTGTAATAATGAATGATCAAAAAAATAATATGTACCCAAAATTGTTACCAATAAAAACATCAACTCGTCCTGCAAAAAAGAATAAGAAAAAGTATACATATTAGGTATTGCCACGTCCGTAACGAGCTGCTCTATATCTGCTCTATAAAAATGTCATGACTTAACCCCTCAGGTGAATGCTGTAAACTCGTCCTGCAAAAAACTAGCCCCTGCCAATAATCAGCAGAAAAATAAAAAAAATAAGGCATCCAGAAAATGGAGACACAAAAACATAATTTTTTTTTCAAAAATGCTTTATTATGTAAAACTGAAACAAAGTATACATATTTGATATTATTGCGTCCGTAAAAAAACTGCTCTATTAAAATAGCACATGATCTACCCTGTCAGATGAATATTGTAAAAAATAAAATATGGTGCCAAAACAGCCATTTATTTGTTACCTTGCCTCATAAAAAATTTAATATAGAGCAATTAAAAATCATATGTACCACAAAATAGTACCAATAAAGTGGCACCTTATCCCCTAGTTTCCAAGATAGGGTCACTTTTTGGGAGTTTCTACTGTAAGGGTGCATCAGGGGGGCTTTAAATGAGACATGGCATCTAAAAACCAGTCCAGCAAAATCTACCTGCCTACCATTTATGGGGGGGGGGGGGGGGGTTCCACTATGATAGCCCCACACAGTGATTTCAGGGACTCCTTAAAAAGTGGGTTTGGGAAATTTTCTTAAAAATTTTAAGAATTGCTTATAAAAACTTCTAAGCCTTCTAACATCCTAAAAAAATAAAATGTCATTTACAAAATGGTGTCAAAATAAAGTAGGCATATGGGGAATGTTAAGTAATACATATTTTATGAGGTATCACTTTCTGTTTTAAAAGCAGAGAAATAGAAATTTTGAAAATTGCAAATGTTTAAATTTTTTTTGTAAATTTTGGATTTTTTTCATAAAAAAATGTGAAATATATTGACTCAAATTTGTGACTATCATAAAGTATAATGTGTCATGAGAAAACAATCTCAGAATGGCTTGGATAAGTAAAATTGTTCCAAACTTATTACCACATAAGGCTGCTTTCACACTAGCGTTCGCTGGTCCGCTCGTGAGCTCCGTTTGAAGGAGCTCACGAGCGGACCCGAACGCAGCCGTCCAGCCCTGATGCAGTCTGAATGGAGGCGGATCCGCTCAGACTGCATCAGTCTGGCGGCGTTCAGCCTCCGCTCCGCTCGCCTCCGCACGGACAGGCGGACAGCTGAACGCTGCTTGCAGCGTTCGGGTGTCCGCCTGGCCGTGCGGAGGCGTGCGGATCCGTGCGGATCCGTCCAGACTTTCAATGTAAGTCAATGGGGACGGATCCGTTTGAAGATGCCACAATGTGGCTCAATCTTCAAGCGGATCCGTCCCCCATTGACTTTACATTGAAAGTCTGGACGGATCCGTACTAGGCTATTTTCACACTTAGCTGTTCTATGCTAAAAATAATGCAGACGGATCCGTTCTGAACGGAGCCTCCGTCTGCATTATTATGAGCGGATCCGTTCAGAATGGATCCGCCCGAACGCTAGTGTGAAAGTAGCCTCAAGTGACATATGTCAGATTTGCAAACAATGGCCTGGGCAGAAGGGTGTAATTTGGCCCGGGGTAGAAGGGGTTAAACTTCTGCTAAATCTTTTTTTGGAGATATCTACGATGATACCATTTAGTCCGTTTTCTACTATTGTTGATGATGACATATACTTTTTTATATATGGCTATATTTGAGAGCATAGTAGATTGTAATTGTTTTTTAGACATATTAAATTAAAATATATTAAACCCCTAATATTTTTGCCGTAGAATAAACACAATACCAGTACTTGGAAAATTTTGATATACAGTACACATGTACCAGACACAGCTTACCTCTTCAAAGGATTTTTGTCTTGAGAATACCAATTCATCTAGATTCATTATAAGTTCTTGTATTCCTGTATATTTCAAAAATGTGTCTTGGTGCCTGGAAATGACTTCATACTCTGGCTTATGTTCCTTCAAAAACACAAAATATTTCAAAAGAAAAATTGTGCAGTGTTATAATTGGGCAAAGCTGTAGAGGGCGCAGAGTTACAGACATAGCATGGTAGTTGGGGGCTCTCTTCCTGATTTAGCATTGTGGCTCAGGAGCTTTTGACTTTGGTTACAAATTTCCTATTGTTTATTATCCCATTGAGAAGATAAAAAATTTCTGTAAAATTATCTGTCTGCCAGTTTTGAGCCCTATGTTTGATAAAGATATGGTCTATTTTATAGCATAAACAAGGCATATAGTAGATCTTACAGTAAGTAGATCATGTACCATTTATAACAAAATGGTAAATAAAAAGCCTGTTAAATTCATCAGTTTTTAATGGCAAAATGTAAAAGACGGACAAAAATGGATGCACACACTGATGCAGAATGGCCATTAAAAACTGACATGATTATTTCTGTACAATGTTCATGCTCATTTTGCTCATTCTGTTGAGAGGGTCTAATTTATTAATGTAATACCCAATCTATGTGACCTATTTACTGTTTTTGCTTTCCAAACACTCTTGTAAGGGTGAAAATGTCTTTAGGAGGAAAGTAGAAGTTTTTGCTGTTAATGTTGACACACATATTCAAGCCAACAGCTGGTACATACATTTCTCTAATTTCCTCGGTATGCTTTTCATATATTGTTGCTTTAACGCATTTAAAAAATAAAAACATTAATTATAGAAACATTGAAAAAAAAAGTAAAACAATTACATTTACCTGTGCAAGGATTGATGTGTGCAGGACTGGTAATATGTATGATGTGCAGATCCTTTCTTCAAGGCTTTTAGTTAATGTGTCCTATAAGAGAGTTTATGTTGGAACATGTTAGATAACAACACAGAAAAAGGAAAAAAGTTTCTAAAATGTAGATAGGGTAATAAAATGTGTGTCACCTTTTACAGCATCAATCAAGAGAGGTGCAGATAAGTGGATGGGGAGAGTTCTATTGTAATATATCCCCTTATGATGGCACACGGGGTGCCTATAGCTTTATAGTATGGCTTTGCTGTATGCAAGTGAGCACATTTGCTGTCCACACCAGAGCCCAAATAATCACATCGAGGCTACATGCACACGACTGTACCGTTTTTTGCAGTCCGCAAACCGCGGATCTACAAAAAACGGAAGCCGCCCGTGTGCCTTCTGCAAATTGTGGAACGGAATGGGCGGCCGTCAATATAAATGCTTATTCTTGTCCGCAAAGAGCGGACAAGAATAGGACATGTTATTTTTTTTTGCGGGGCCGCGGAACGGAGCAACGGATGCGGACAGCACACGGAGTGCTGTCCGCATCTTTTGCGGCCCCATTGAAGTGAATGGGTCCGCATCCGAGCCGCCAAAACGGCGGCTCGAATGCGGACCCAAACACAGGCTGTGTGCATGAGGCCCAAGCCACTTAGTAGAAAAACATTATCCCATTCATTTTTATGGGATTAAAACTGCTATCAGAGTGTCTTAGTTCGTATTAGTCTTCATCAGTTCAATTTAGGTTACTATTTCTTTTACATTTTTCATCAACCCCTTAAGCACTTTTTTCTTTCCTGCTTTCCAAGACCCATAGCTTTTTTACTTTTCAATTCAGATCGCCTTATGAGGGCTTATTTTTTTGTGGGACAGCTGTATTTTTTAAAGGCACTATTTAATTTACCATATCTTCTACTGTAAATTGGGGAAAAAACTTGGAGGGAGGAAATAAAAATATAGCAATTTTGCCATGGTTTTTCAGGTTTTCTTTTTATGACATTCACTATACTCAAAAAACTACCACATTCTGTGGGTCAGTACGATTACAGCAATACCAAGTATTCTGTGGATTTTAATATGTTTTACTAATAAAAGACAATAAAATAAACTTTGAAAAACAAAAATTTACTTGCATCGCCATATTTTGGAACCCAGAACTTTTTTATGTTTTCCACTACAGAACTGTGTTTTGTTTTTTGTAGGGCCAGAGGGAGTTTTTTATTGTTACTATTTTGGGGCACATATGACATTTTGATCACTTTATATTAAATTTGCAGGGGGCAATGTAGTGTCCCACTACGTAAATGTGGGCACTACTCAAGGGTCAATTGGGTCACGTTGTTCCCCACCTCTTGTGGAACATGGTCATGGTATTTTGTATTGCATTTTAATGTATGTTGCTATGTTATCTCCTGTATACCAGGCCTGTTAGTGGTGTAGTTCCTCCTCCTAGGCAGTAGAGGGAGCTAGGGAACCCCCTAGTATATATAGTCTGTGTGTTGAGTTATTTTGAGGACACACCAAATTCACACTGTTATACAAGCTGTACACTGACTACTTTACATTGTATCAAAGTGTCAGATCTTCAGTGTTGTCCCATGAAAAGATAGAATAAAATATTTACAAAAATGGGAGGTGTACTCACTTTTGTGAGATACTGTAAGTCACTGAAACATTTTAAAGAGAATCTATCACCAGTTTTTTGCTGCCAATTCCTAACAGCCCCATCACATGTTGATGAGTCCTTATATTCGTAAGCTCTTGACTCTTCCCCTGCCAACATTTTTTCAACTGACATTAACAGTAAGTGGGTAGGGAGATCTAGAAGCTCATGAATATCATTACTCATTGACAGGCGCTGGAGCTGTTCAATATAATTTTTAGCAAAACAGCATCTCCAAGCCCACTGTTATCAACCCCTTTGAAAAATGCATTTGTGCTTTTGGAAAAATCATTGTAGGTACAGTACCTACAAATGGATGCATTTTTTTATGGATTACTCAATCCCAATCCTATTCGTCGCATGCAATTCATTTATGTATTTTTTTTTTTTTTTACCAAATTGATTATTCTCCTTCTGAGATCATAATTTCCAGAAGTGGAAAACTATATCTACAAGAAGATAAACGGTCCATGTGTCAGTGTGTGCTTAGACTGCAGTAGAATTTGTAAGGCTGTGCACTGTCAGTCAGCAAAGTACTGTGCACATTCATGGCAGATAAAAAGTTTGCTGCCATGAGAGGGAATATTTCTAACGCACCCTTCCACACTTGGAGACCTTGATACCCAGCCTTAGGTTCTGCAAAGAGACTTTAGAAAGACAGAGAGAAGGAGTAGCACAACCCCCTTCGTTGCTGTCATCCAATTCTTTCCCATGTTATTGGGAAAGAATTGCACTGGATCATATGCTTTGCAACTGTGCCTTCATACCGTTGGATGTACTACTACTCCTATCCTGCACTTTAGTAAAGAGAGAGATTTATTTATTTATCAACTGGCCTGGTCACTGAAACTAAATACATTTTCTCCTCATTTTACCCTGTGTGAAAATATTGCATTTTTTCACTTGATGATAGCTTGGTATTTTCTCTCTATATATAGAAGGTAGAAGACACAACTTACCAAATTTAATATTTTCTTCATTGCTTTCAGCTCGACATTTCTTTTTTTATTTCCTTCACTTTCAAGCAACTTTATTCTCTTTTCATCACCAGATGCATACTGCCAATCAGTATTCTGAAAGGGGAAAGTGATAGTTCTAGAATTAAACACATTTTTAATGAAAATGTTTTGTAAAACGTATCCACTATGCTATGCCTTGTGCAGGGTCTTTGTGTTGGCTGACAACAGAAAGATTCTCTCATAGGTGTTCTTTGAATCCATGTGTAATAGACTAAGGCCTTGCAGTAGCCAAAGTGTACAGTTCTTTTTTATCATATTGAGGCAGATTTAGCCATGTGTCAATTGTGAAAATACTGCTCATGTTATGTTTGGGCAATACAATTTATGTTCAACATAAAAAGTGTAGCAAATATTTGCCTTTGTAGAACTTAAGATACTGTACACATCCAGATACAATCCTATCAAATATATAGGCTAAATGACTATTTAAATAGGTCTTGCAATAGGAATATGAAATCCAAACCACAGGTAGTATGTTAGGGTATGTTCAAAAGGTTGTATTAGCAGTTTTTGCAATAGATTCTCGGCCAGTTCATCGTTAACGAGCATTCTCAGGAACACTTGTTTGTGATCATCTGGCAGTCTAATACTGCTGACGATTGCCTGATGAATGAGAAAATGCTTGTCCATCAGGCAATTGTGATTTTTAGCACAAATCATAGTTTCAGGTGGCAGAACGTGCTGTCTAAGCTGCTCCTGGCAAACAACTAGACAGCATGGGGACCGAACAATGGCATAACGATCGCTCATCACTATGCTGTGGTGGAGATGGCTGCATGTAATAGAAGCTGTCTCCTCTTAGTGAGCAGGCGATTGCCAGGAACGTTTCCCTCTTGACAATTGCCTACAGAATCAGGCTGTTTAATACAGATAACAATGCAAATGAATGTAAAAAAAAAGGATTTTTTCATCAGCATTGGTGAGTGCCGCCTTTTTTCTATTCTCCTCGCTGCATTTATGCGTTTACTATTCGTCTTTTCTCACCACTCCCAGTGTCAGTATTACTTCTTCTCCTGATGAGCCTTGTCTCCAAATGAAGTCAGGGCAGAACCTGGAGCAATGTAGCTTTTTTTATGGCTAGGAAGAATACATAAAAAAAAAAAAAAAACTAAATAAAAGAGAGGGGGAAATAAAAGACAAACTCAATATGTATAAAAAGGAGGGTGTAATTAGAACCTAATCAAGGCAGTCAATGGAGAATTCAATGGAGAAAAAGTAGAGAATGAGATAATGATGAAAAAACATGAAAAATATATAAGGGATAAAGGTGATTATTACAGAGCAGGTGTGTACAAATGGCAACCAAACTATAAGGAAAGAGAGAAAGAAAAGAAAAAACTGTCAAGAGGGAAAATACTGTAGATGATGGTGTTAAAAAATCCTACAGTGATGTAGTAAATAAGTGAGTATTCATGCCTAGAATAAATAGGACGTCAAGAGATAAGAATAGGAGTAGGAAGTAATTCCAACCCTCAAATCAAGCAGGAGGATTTTGTGAAACAAGGCTACAGAAAATGCTAGCACCTTTGAGACAATATGTTCCCTCAAGAGAAATTAAAGAAAGGAGCAAATATGGGAGATATGAGACACCCAAAAATAGTTTCAACTGTCAGAACTAGATAAAAGATCAATATACAATGTGAATAGAAAGAAATAGAATGGAAAAAGAAAGAAAGAACCTCAGGTAGAAATAGAGAAATCAGCGATTCCCATAGAAAAGATTTTCTCCGCCTGCACAAATAGATGAAAATGTTTTTTTAGAAGCTCCAAATCAGGACAACAATCCAAATCGAATAAGTGTAGAAAGAGTAAGAAAAGAGGCCTAGAAGAAGTGGAAAAAGAGGAAGAAAAAGGTATTTTTTGATCTTTGGTTATCTAATGTACCATTCAGTGTGTGAGGATTAGAAGAAATTGCACCCAGGAAGAAGACAATGTCCGTGTGGGGAACAATTTGTAGGAAGAACAGGCAGAAAGTTAATAGTTAGACTAGGAGAACACATAAGGAATATTAAAATGGAGTAAAATCTTATAGTGTATCGTCACATTTTCATGACAAGCATAATGAAAGCCCAAAAGGGTTGAAAGTGATAGGAATGTTTCATTGTGAAAAGCATTGGAGAGGGGGGTTATAATTAGAAATCTATCCCAGAAAGGAACAGAGTGGAGCTGGATGTTAATTGTTTTATTTGAGGTGGAGTCAGAACTGTTCCTAAAGGGGGTTTGGGCGGATGTTTTAAAAGTAGGAATTGTGTTTGTGATATTGAATCCACAGTCCTTGAAGAAGCTGTGAGGAGAAACCGGTTGGGCGGGCGTATGGCTAAATTATTTTATGCTTAAGGCTTTTTTTAATCTTATATTGTGTAAGTAATGAAATAAAAGAAGTGTGTCCTTTTAACTGACAGTTCTACCAATGGTGTCAATATTTTTGAGTTACCAACCAGAAAAATCCTTAAGGAGAGAAGAAAGGGAGAAGCGCTGGAAAGGCCCCTCTATTACGAAGAGAAACCACCAACATCAGCTGCTGATCCGGTTGCTAGGGAAGATTGTGTTCCTCCACCACTGAGAGAGATATGGAAATGAAGGATATCTGGGCGTGGTTCAGCCCTGACTTTATTTTTAGACAAGGCTCATCAACCGGAGAAGTATTACTGACACTGGGAGTGGTGAGAAAAGATGCATACTAAACGCATAAAAGACGCAAGAACTGTTTAGGCCACTCCAAATACATATATATATATAAATATATATATATATACATATATATCTTTTTTTATGTCTAATACAGCCTTAAAGGGGTTATCCAACCCAGAATATTGATGACTCATCCTTCACTACACTGCACTTCCTCTAGAAAGTGCGATGTAATACAAGTGCCTGCTCCATTCAAGTGAATGGAACAAGTGCTTAAAATTACACTACACCGCCACTCCAGAGGAGAAGAGGTGTAGTGTGTAGACTAGGAGAATGGGCACACATGCAACGCAGCCTCCTCATCTCACAGCTGATCAGCGGGGGTGTCGGATGTCGGACTCCCACCGATCTGATATCGATGACCTATCCTAAGGATAGGTTGTCAATAATCTGGGCTGATCCTGAGATTAGGCCACCTTCTGGAAGATAAAAATTTCATGTCCTTCACCAGGCTGCAAGAAGTATATGAGTTACCTAGGACCCACTTCTATAAGTACCTTCAGGTGAGACACGCATACAACTCCACATTTAGGGGTCCGACTGTGATGGCTGGGAGGGATGTCGCATTGCACCAGATTCTGTCCAAAGGGGCGAAGAGAGGTATGATCTCCTGTATATACAAGCTGTACTCGATAAGTTTTTGCTACTACATCCGCTGGCGGCTAGGGGTAAGTGAGAAAAAGATGTAGGCGAACTAACAGATGACCAATGGTCTGACATACTGGAGGCAATACCTCTCTCTTCCTTGAGCGAAGGACGTAAACTCTCGCAGCTGTTTATAGTCCACAGGGTCTACAAGACACAGTTTTTTTGTTCCGCATAGGTTTTAGACCTACGACTGAATGTCCAAGGTGCTCTGTAGAGTCGGCGGACTTGATGCACATGATGTGGAAGTGCGAGAAGCTAGGGAGATACTGGAAGATGGTAACTCAGACGATACAGGACGTATACGAGGTACGGATACCGCCTGACCCTAGAGTGTGTGTGTTGGGTTATGTCTCTGAACTGACCACTAGTCAGGTACATAAAATAGCAATAGGTAGAGTGCTATATGTTGCTAGAAAGTTAATTGCCTTGCATTGGATACAGACAGCGCCGCCCACCTTAGGTGAATTCTTAGGTACAGTTGACACGATGTTAAGTTATGAGAGAGTGGTGTACCAGAAGCGTGGATGCCCATCAAAATTTGAGAAACTATGGGAACCATGGTTGTCGTTTCGACCTCTGAATAGCAATGTTTAGTATTATATTTTTGCACCTTTTGTGCTAAAGTGGGGTGGGAGGGGAAGGGTGGGGGGGACGGGTGGAAATTTGAGTGCTACTTACTGTTTGGTAACCTGTCTGCTGTCAGCCTTATAAAAGCTATGTCTGTGTATCATCTCTGCTTATGATCTGTACAACAGTGTATTTACATTGTAAACGCTCAATAAAAAAGATCTGATTTTAAAAAATATATATATATATTCTGGGCTGAATAACCCCTTTAACACCGTTTTCTATCAGACACTGCATAAACCCATCCACCTTCATTAACAGCTCAACACAGAATGATGTTCTTCTCATTCTGCACAAGCCCCACCATGGCTGCTGGCCCACTGATTGACTAATGAGTAATGTTGAGCGAGCATGCTCGGCCGAACTGCTGTTCGACTCGAGCATCGCTATGCTCGGCAGATCCGAGTGCTTGGCCGAATACTTTGGGTACTCAAGTACAATTTAAAACAATGGAAGTCAATGGGAGAACCCCAGGCACCCTCTGCTCAGGAGAGAAGAGGGTGTCTAGTTAATAAAAAAAAGGTTAGAAATTGATGTAAACCCCATCAAAATGGTTTGGAAACAGCATTAGGAGGAAAGCTGGATGCGTCTTAGACTCCTATTATATATGACATATAATAGACAACCACACAAAGGCTATATGCCAAAAGCCAGGTATGTGCAAGCCATCAATCTATTCATGAGACAGTTAACAGCCATCATACCTTACAATGGCAGCCTTGTGCACTATGAGATATTCCAAACCATCTGACTGAGAACCAGTAAACCTCAAAGTTATTTGATCAATATCATTAGGGCGACAAAAAGTTTTCTGATTGTCCTAACATAATATTTAATAACCTTTCTATACAGTTTTGTCATGTAAAAACTAATTTGCATAAACAAGGCCATATGGGAAAGACATGCAAATGAGCAGAATCTGTCTTGTTTTTCAGCTGTCATAAAACTATGAAAACCAATAGATGGCGCTATTGAATTATGAACAGCACCATCTATTGGTTTCACAGTCTTATGACAAGAGTAGACTAATAGTTTTGTCAGAAGACTGTAAAACCAATAGATGGCGCTGTTCATAAGTCAATAGCGCCATCTATTGGTTTCATAGTCTTCTGACAAGAATATTAGACTATAAAAATTTGCGATTAGAATATTTGCGATTTACACTAGGATGATATCTGACACTGGGAAAGCTGGGTAATAACTCAGTGATAAAATCTGACACTGGGAAAGCTGGGAAATAACTCAGTGATACAAATCTGACACTGGAAAAGCTGGATAATAACTCAGTGATAAAATCTGACACTGGGAAAGCTGAGTAATAACTCAGTGATGATATCTAACACTGGGAAAGCTGGGTAGAAATTTTTATTGCAAATTTTCCATGCAAAAGGCTACACTAATAAGCTTGTCATAAGATTTATAGTCTAATATTCTTGTCAGAAGACTATAAGACCAATAGATGGCGCTATTGAGTTATGAACAGCACCAACTATTGGTTTCATAGTCTTCTGACAAAACTAATAGTCTGTTGTCATAAGACTGTGAAACCAATAGATGGCACTGTTCATAACTAGGGTTGAGCGAACCTGAACTGTAAAGTTTGGGTTCGTACCGAACTTTAGGATTTTTGGACCCCGGACCCGAACATTTCTGTAAAAGTTTGGGTTTGGTGTTCACCGCTTTCTTGGTGCTTTTTGAAAGGCTGCACAGCAGCCAATCCACAAGCGTCATACTACTTGCCCCAAGAGGCCATCACAGCCATGCCTACTAATGGCATGGCTGTGATTGGCCAGAGCCAGGCTCTATATAAGCTTGAGTTATGTAGCGCTGCATGTCACTCTGCTGTTACAAGTGTAGGGAGAGGATGCTGCTGGACTTGTGATTTCAGGGAGAGCATAGAAGAGAATGTAACTCAGCGATCTACAGACAAATAGTTGTGTGGGTGCAGGGCACTATCGTTTTACCCTGCCCTGAGCTCATTGACCACAAAATACTAACTTTTTGAATTCTGTTAGTTTATTGGGTGGCGACGGCGGCCATTTTATGCATGCTCATTGCACCAGCACTGCATCTGAGCTTTTGGGACATTGCAAATAAAAAAATTTTGGGGGCAAACTACAACATCTGGATTAGTCAGTGTGCAATTTAAGGTAGAAATACACCCATCATTTTCTGGGTTTTAAAAAACACACCTTTTTTCTTCAAAAAACAGTATTTTCCAGATCTGCAAGTGTTAAATTCAAGTTTAATATATACAGATTTCATATTCTGTTAGCAAAAAAACACTTTTTTTTGCAATCTACAACATCTGTATTAGTCAGTGTGCAATTTAAGGTAGAAATACACCCATCATTTTCTGGGGCTTTAAAAACACATTCTTTTGACAAAAAACACTATTTTCAGGCCTTGCAGCATCAGCACATGTGAAATTACAGGCTTATATACTGCTATCAAATTCAGTTTTCAAACAAACACTCATTTGGGCACAAAAAATGTAGTTGTCAGCCTTTGATGCAGATGTCATTGTGAGATACACCCTTAATACGTTAGGGTTACAGCCATTTTGTGCAAAAATATATTTACTGCAGGCCTACAGAGGTTCAGGCCCTCTGAGAAACCACCTCTACATACAGGGGTTTTAATTAGGCATTTGAAATACAGCCATTTGAAATACAGCCATTTGAAATACAGCCTTTTTGTGCAAATAAATATTTAATTCAGGCCTACACTGGTTCAGACCGTGTGAGATACACCATCTACATACAGGGGTTTGATTCAGGCATTTGAAATACAGCCATTTAAAATACAGCCTTTTTGTGCAAAGGTATGTTTACTCCAGGCCTACACTGGTTCAGGCCCTCTGAGATACCACCTCTACATACAGGGGTTTGAATTGGGCATTTGAAATACAGCCATTTAAAATACAGCCAATGTGTGCAAATCTTTAACTGAGGCCTAGTCTGGTTCAGGCCATGTGAGATACACCCTTTACATACTGTCATTCTTTTCTATTAATTAAACACCCATTTAGGGCAAGATCCTTAATTCTAAAAATATAAGGAGAGCGTCAAATAAGGGACGTGGCCCAGGTCGTGGTGCTGCTGGTGGAGCTCCTGTTGTAGGGAGAGGATGTGGTCGATCTGTGCCAGCTACACGCACAATTGAAACCCCTTCCTCAGGTGCGAGTAGGCAACAAAACCTGCAGCGGTATTTAGTCGGTCCTAATGCTGCTCTACGAATGGTGAGTATTTCACACTTGTAACAGATAAGTGGGTAGACGTTCCTGAATACTAATAAATTCACAGCCTGATGAACGTTTAAAAATCAAAAACAAAACCTTTATTTAAAGTTTGTTTAAAAAGGGGGCAAAAAGCCTATATGTCACAGTCTGTGACCATCAGGCAACCAGTCTCAAAAACATGCACAGAGACGGGTAATAAATAAATCCTCTGTACAGTTATGGGACTGGGCTAGAAATCTGTCTTGCTAGCTGGTAGTTGCTAATAAATTGCAAGTCAGAAAATTCTGAAAATTAGGGCACGGCCAACAGTATGGATGGATACTAGTGTGTTTGTAGCAAGTGACCCTATTGGATGTATATACAGGTGTGGTTGTCCCACCTAGTTCACAGGTTGCATGAGGCTAGGTACAGTTGGTCGCACTATCTCTACATGAGTGACGTCTCTGTGGACATATATACACTCTAATGCAGTGCAGTGTTCAGACCAGCCTACTTATGCCATATAATAAGCTCCTGAAGATACGTGACGACCATATGTCACGTGGAAACGCGTAGAGCTGGTGTTATTCATTAGGGCACGGCTCTTTAGGCAGGGTTGCACTTGATGCGATATTCTACCCTAAAGCCTCAAAGTGTGTATGTGATGAATGGATGGAGCCAAAATATACTAGCTATAGCTGTGTGGATGGAGCCAAAATATACTGGCGACGAGTGACTGGATACAGCCAAAATATACTGGCTTCAGGTGTGACTGCGCTTTAGGCGTTCTCACCCTGCTGCTGCTCGCCTGTCAGCGCTGCAGCGTAACTTCTGCCTTCCCGCTCGCCGCCTCATATGCGACGTGCCCACAAGGTGGAACTCCACCTTGCACATGCTTGAGTTTCAGCTGCAGCTCTCACTAGTGAGTCGCTCGGCGGAACAGCACCACTTCGCCACCAATGACTGGGCCTCCATGCGAGACCTCTGTTCCTGTTTCGAGTACTCCACAAACATGGCCAGCGCCGATAACGCTGTTCTCAGCGTTACTATCCCACTTCTATGCCGCTTGAAAAAACGCTCCTGGCGATGATGGAAGAGGATTTGGCACAGGAGGAGGAGGAGGAAGAGGGATCATTTCGTAGGGTTTCCGGCCAGTCATTTCCAAGTGGCTCTGAGGGTGGGTTCCTGCACCCACAAACCCAAGGTACACAATTGTCCAGCCAGGGCATAGGTCTGGAGAATGAGGAGGTGGAGGATGAGAAGCAGGAGATGGAGGATGAGGAACCATGTTCACAGCAGGGTGGCACCCAGACCAGCTTATGGCCATCACTGGTTCGTGGATGGGGGGATACAGAGGACACAGACGATACACCTCCTACAGAGGAAAGCTTTTTGTTGCCTCTGGGCAGCCTGGCACACATGAGCAATTACATGCTGCAGTGTCTCCGCAACGACCGCCGAGTTGCCCACATTCTAACTTGTGCTGATTACTGTGTGGCCACGCTGCTGGATGCCCGTTACAAGGACAATGTACCGTCCTTAATTCCCTCACTGGAGCGTGATAGTAAGATGCGCAAGTACAAGCGCACGCTGGTAGACTCACTGCTGGTGGCATTCCCACCTGACAGCGGGGGCACAGTGGAAGCACAAGGCGAAGGCAGAGGACGAGGTCGCCAATGCAGCTGGGGCACCGCCAGCACCTCAGAAGGCAGGGTTAGCATGGCCGACATGTGGAAAAGCTTTGTCAGCACGCCACAACAACCAGCACCAGCAGCTGATATGGAACGTCTTAGCAGGAGGCAGGATTTCACCAACATGGTGGAGCAGTATGTGTGCACAAGCCTACATGCACTGAATGACGGGTCTGCCCCCTTCAACTTCTGGGTCTCCAAATTGGGCGCATGGCCTGAGCTTGCCCTTTACGCCTTGGAGGTGCTGGCTTTCCTGCAGCCAGTGTATTATCTGAACGTGTGTTTAGCACGGCAGGGGGTGTTATCACAGACAAGCGCAGCCGCCTGTCCACAGCCAATGTGGACAAGCTCACGTTCATTAAAATGAACCAGGCATGGATCCCCAGGACTTGTCCGTACCTTGTGCAGAATAGACATGTATACCGGCACTAAGCAGCTATTGTTATACTGCAGCGCAATTGCTCATGTTTGTATTTTGGATATTTCACACTCTTTTGGAGTGTACCTTAATTTTACAAAATAAAATTAAAACCAAAACCACCTACTCCGCTAGGTCCTCCTCAAACTCTTACTCCATATGGAACTCCACGTCATAAATCTAATTTTTTTTTTTGTACGTGTTTTATATCATTTCACTTTGTCATTTATATTTTCTGGTGAAATTAACCGATTTTTAGGTGTATAGTACCACTGCCATACCTAGTAGGTCGTTTAAAAAAAATATATATAAATTGACATTAACATTTTCGGGTGAAATTCACCAATTTTTGGGTGTATAGTACCACTGCTATACCTAGTAGGCTGGTTAACAAAAAATAATAATTGTCAGTTAATTTTCAGTTGAAATTCAGCATTTTTTTGGTGTGAAGTACCACTGCTATACCTAGTAGGCCGGTCAACAAAAAATAATAATTGTCAGTGAAATTCAGCATTTTTTTGGTGTGAAGTACTATACCTATAAGACCGGTAAAAAAAAAAAAAAAAACATTTGGCAGTTACATTTTAGGGCCATATTCAACAATTTTGGGGTGTAATATACCCCTCCTCTACCTAGTTGACAACTTAATAAATTTGAATAATTTTTATTTTACTTTTTTGTGTGACAATAAACAATTGTTTTCTGTCATAGACCCCTGCTCTACCAAGTAGACAGGTTAATTAATTTCTGTAATTTTTCTGTTACATTCTTGGGTTGACATTATACAATTTTAGACGTGAATAAACCCCTGCTCTGCTCAGGTGACAGGGAATAAAATTTCCGAAATGTTTCTTCAATTGATGCGCGCCACCTCCTTTGATTCAATGCTTAAACTTAAGCACGTTGTACCACATTTAAGCTTCAATACTTTGTCCCACATTTCCGCTATACTCTTTTGGCCAACATTTGCGCCTCAATAGCTTTTCCCCCAATTCCGCTTGACTCTTTTGGGCCACATTTGGGCTTCTGTAATTTGTCCCACATTTGCGCCTCAATAACTTTTCCCACATTTCTTCTTGATCCCAATTTTTTCAAATAAATTTATCTCCCTTAAATTTGGTCTCTTTTTCTC
The DNA here is from genome assembly GCF_014858855.1 of Bufo gargarizans. Taxonomy (NCBI): domain Eukaryota; kingdom Metazoa; phylum Chordata; class Amphibia; order Anura; family Bufonidae; genus Bufo; species Bufo gargarizans. The sequence goes on from NW_025334109.1 coordinate 756,428, forward strand.
ACGCTCCCTCTACGGCCTGGAACCTTGATTCCCCATCACCCGTAATCACCATGGTAGGCGTATAAAAGAACATCGAAAGTTGATAGAGCAGATATCAAATTGGATCGTGAACATCACGGGTACGTGCGACATGGTGGGTGGGGCAGTAAGTATGCACACGCCTACATGAACTAACTGACAGGGGTCAGCCCCAGCAACTTCTGGGTCTCCAAATTGGGCATACAACCTGAGCTTGCCCTTTACGCCTTGGAGGTGCTGGCCTGCCCTGCAGCCGGTGTATTGTCTGAACGTGTGTTTAGCACGACTGGAGGGTTATATTTCCCAATGTTTTGGAGTGTACCCTAATTTAAAAAAATATAAATAAATTTAAAACCAAAAAACAGTGTAGGCTACCTCCTCCTCCACCGCCACTTCCACCTACACAGCCACATCCACCGCCACATCCACCGCCATCTCAACCTCCTTCTCCATATGGACCTGGTCCTTCTAGATCAAAATTATTTATTTTTACGTATTTTATGTTATTTTAAGAAATTTCCCTATCCAAATTTGTTTGCAGAGCACTTGCCATGCTCTTAACCACATTTTGATGCCATTTTCAGCCCTCTAGCCCATTCCATGATATTTTTACAGCCTTTTTAGTGCTCAAAGTTCGGGTCCCCATTGACTTCAATGGGGTTCGTGTTCGGGGTCAAGTTCAGGTCCCAAACTCGAACTTTTTTCCGAAGTTCGGCCGAACCCGTCGAACCCGAACATCCAGGTGTCCGCTCAACTCTATTCATAACTCAATCGCGCCATCTATTGGTTTTCATAGTCTTATGACAGCTGAAAAACAAAGCAGATTCTGCTCATTTGCATGTCTTTCCCATATGTCCATGTTTATGCAAATGAGTTTTTACATGACAAAACAGTATAGAAACATTATTGAATATTGTGTTAGGACAATTATCGCAGTGAGGAGTCTGGAAGAACTAAGAAAGAAATGTGGGTGTCTGTAGTGCAAATAGGAGCAGCACTGTCAGCACCTGCCTTCTGGCCAGTAGTAGCTGACCACAGTTGTCCATTGCCTCAGGTTGTAGTGGCATATTATTGCAGAAGGGCAAGCGGATGAACTTGTGGACTGGATAATTTATTCATTTTCTTAGTCATAGAAGGACTATGTTAACATCTGACTCGGAAATCATGCCTTTGTGCAAGTGTTAAGCCATTCCTCCTGCTCTTCGTCCTTTACAGTTCATGTGAGGCCCAATAGATGCATTTCTTTCCATCATCTTTTCTCGTAAGAGACAGCCTCCCAGGTGCGCAGGAAGATATTCTAGATCAAGGGTTCCTGTTGATGAATTGTATGATAACAATAGGCATTTAGACTGCGATGAGGAAGAGGATCAGGTGGAAGTGAAGGATATGGGTTTACTGAGAACTAGATAATTGGACTGTACCTAAATATAATAGTTTCACTGCCTGGATGGACGGTTAAAAATAACAAAATAAATCTTTATTGAAAAATATTGTAATAAAATCACTTGGCTTATAATGCCTTACTAAAAACACCAAAAAGACTGGCAGATCAGGATTAGTGTCTAAATTAGACTCAGGTATGTGTACAGTCTAATAGCCACTAAGTATGGTCAGAGCAGGAGGTATGTTTATCGATTTTAGCAATACCTATATATGCGCACAAAGTGCAGGTTCTCTGCTTTGACCAGGTTCCTGTAAGTTAACGGTACTATTATCAACCACTGGACATCCGGGGTTAGTCATGTGGTATGTACCATCAGGGCCTTCTTTACCAAGGGGCAAAAGGGGCAGCTGCCCTGTGCCCAGTTGCTCCTGGGGGCCCAAGGCAGCTGCCTCTTGAGCCCTGCTAACTACTGCACCGGGTGTCAAGCTGTGTCAAGCTGAGTCCAGGCATCGTACTGTGTGTGTAAGTTGTGATCTAGGACCTTAGATGACATCATCACCATGTGACTAGTAACCTAGCAATTACTCGTTACATGGCTATGAGGTCATCACAGGTCCTACAAGGAGTGTTGCAGAAGTTAACTGTGAAGCTTTTTTGTGTGAAGATTACATCAGAAAAAGGTGACAGGGGCTGTTATGTTAATATACTGTAAACTACTGTATAGTGGGGTGCTGTATACTGTGTGGGACTGTATACTGTGTGTGGGGCTGTATACTGTGTGTGGGGCTGTATACTGTGTGTGGGACTGTATACTGTGTGTGGGGGGCCTGTATACTGTGTGTGGGGGGCCTGTATACTGTGTGTGGGGGGCCTGTATACTGTGTGTGGGGGCCTGTATACTGTGTGTGGGGGGCCTGTATACTGTGTGTGGGGGGCCTGTATACTGTGTGTGGAGGGCCTGTATACTGTGTGTGCGGTATAGTGTGGAGTGCTATACTGCTGTACTGTATAGTGTGGGGGGCTGTATTGTGTATAGTTTGGGGGGCTGTATCGTGTATAGTTTGGGGGGCTGTATCGTCTATAATCTGGGGGGCTGTATCGTCTATAGTTTGGGGGGCTGTATATGGTGAGGTGTTGTATACTGTGGGCTGCTATACTGCTCTACTATATACTGTGGGGTACTGTATAGTGTGGGGGTGCTATACTGCATACTGTGGGTTGCTGTATACTATAGGGTGCTATACTGCATACTGTGGGGTGCTGGGGTGCACTGTAACACTAGGGTGAGCCGAGCCCTGGTCTCCTTCCTGCAGAGCGGTGCCCACTTCCAGCCTGAGCCCAGAGCACTAATCCTGAGCCGCTGGAGTCTTCAGAACTGGAAGTATTTACAGTCATTCACTGTACTCTACCAGGTGTGTGGATTTTTTGTGTGTTGTGGTGGAGGGCGATTGCCTGCTAAGGTGTGGGAAGGCAGGATCCAGGGGGCCCAAGTAAATTTTGCCCAGGGTCCAATCAATATTAAAAACGGCCCTGTGTACCATGCGTTCGCTACAGAGCCAAACGGTATTCGCTTGTAATGGGTATATGATCTCACTATCCCAGTGATATAATCGTATGGCTACTGTCACTCTTGGCCAGATATGGGGATGTCCCAGTTTCTGACCCTCTAATATGACTGGCCAGAGTGTGTAAGAAGCGCTCAGGGTAAGCAAAGGAGTACAGCACTTAATGGAAGCTCTAACACGGCTGTTCTGCTGACCCTCAGAATACTTTCCCTGTGCATATTTTAATTCCACCAGCACTATTGTCAGAATGTCAAGCCCTAATGCTCAATGCGTTTCTGTGTCCCTTTGAGCAGGACACTTCATCAGGAGCAAAGGCACAAACTTCTAATATCTGACTGTGGATGAAAGGTGGACGCTGCACATGTCAGAAGGCGCTATGATGGCTGTGAGCACGCCAACATCCAATCAGAAAGGGGGGCATGTCAGGAGAATGTCGGCACGGCCCAGATCGCGATCGCATGCTGTTGTTAGTATTGTGCATGTATTCTCTTGAGTAACATTAGCATGGGGGATCTTTAGGTGGCTAAATAAGCGAGGCCAATATGAGACAGTACTGCACATATATCACCTACCCTTGACACAATAGATTAGAAGCAGCATAATAATACAATTCCTGGTGAAAACTCAGGGTCTAAATGAGTTGTAAGCATTGTTACCAGGTGCCGCTCTAAAAATGTGAAAAGACACAATGTGACACCTAGGGCCCACTTAAAGATGTAACAAATCAAAGGGACAGACACATTATGTGACATATATCAATACAATACAGTCACCAGGTGTACTTGAGACATTGTTACCACCTGCCCAGATGTTAAAGGAATAATATCAAAAACCGACTGCATTAGGACTCTAATATTGTTCTATGAAGCAGGTAAAGCTGCTACGTTCGTTCAAGCCCTTTGGAGTCTCCGTGTCCATACGGAAAATCCATTCCAGTTCTTTTCTCAATAATCTATTATCCAGGTCTCCCCCTCATCTGTCTAATATGTTTAATGCTTTTGAACCTCATAATCTTAATGTTCCCTGAGTGTGAATCATTGATGTGCCTGGCAATGGAGGTGTCTCTCTTATTACGGACATCATTCAGATGCTCACCTATAAATTTGTGGATCGTTTTCCCAATGTACTGTAAACTACAGGCATACGTCATTAGATACACCACAGCTGTGGTCCTACAGTTGCTAAATGTTTTAATTTCATAGGTCTGCCGGGTCACAGAACTGGAGAAGGTTCTACCCATCTGTATCGAGCCGCACACCTTGAGCTTTTGGAGGAAAGCAGGTGTAGAGCTGCGGAGGAGAAAGGAAGCTATGGACCAGCCGGTACCTAATATTCCTACGCCTCCAATATGTAATAGAGGGGGCATTCCCCCACCAATTGAACGAGGTTGGGGTCTGTGCGTAGAATACACCAGTACCGATTGATGATTTCCTTGACCTCATTGTGGCCAGCATCAAAAGTACCGATGATTCTAGCTACGTTCTCCTCTCTTAGGGAACAATAGAGTTTTACGGTCAGAGCAACGTGCATGGTGATATGCACTCCTAAGGATAGAGTCAGGATAACCCCGGGCTTTGAATCTACTTCTAAGACTATCAGCTGCATATTTGACGTCAATTGACTCCTAGCTCTAAGGTACTGTCCCTTAGGTATGCCCCTGCGTAATGTTTGCGGATGGCAGCAATTCCCACTGCAATAGATTATTGGTTGTAGTCGCCTTGCGGTACATCTTTGTCATAAGATGCCCATCAGTATGCTTAGTGATAAGTAAGTCAAGGAATGTAATCAGACAGGGATCCACTGTAGAGTAAATGTCAGCCCGACATTATTGATGTTCAGTTTTCAGACAAAGGTATCAAATTGTGACACCTCCCCTTTCCATAGAATCAAAATGTCGTCGATGTAACGCAGCCAAAGCTGGTTACATGATGACCATTCATACAGATGTTCGCCAATAACGCATTCTTTCTCCCACCAGCCCAGCTATAAATTTGTGAATGTTGGGGCACATGAACTCCCCTTGGCAACACCCCTGAACTGGTGGAAGATTTTACCATTAAAGATGAACACGTTATGTTGTAAGATGAACTCTAGAAGTGTAAGGACTAACTGATTGTGGCTCTTGCAGTGGACCTGCCTTTCTTGAACAAATTTTTTATTTTTATTTTTTTCATAGCTGTACATATACTGTATATCAGAACGGCTGATGCGAAATAGTCAACCTGTTCTAATACTTCTTTTTTTTTTATATAATTTTTTTTATTTTTATTTAAATACAAAGTATAAGAGACATGCATCAAAACAGAAAAAACTGCTGCATACAGGATAGCCATTGTAGACAACAATCAACTACCCTATAAGAAAAAACAATATCCTATGTATTTTATGCATATCACATTAGGTTCCGGGTTTATATCCAAAAAATAAGACTATACCCACCCCCCCTCCTCCCCAATTGGCTGTCGTCACTACAGCTCTATCAAACACAGTTATAAGTACAATATAAATTATGTCTAAAAGGTCACACGTGCAGCTCTCCGTTTCCTTTCCATATCCTCATAAATTAGAGTTTTTCAAAAATACTGTATCCATTCATTTATTGAGGGTAGGGAGACAGAGCCCCAATATTTAATTAAGATAACGTTTGCCACCATCAGACCCCTCATCCAAATCTATCTGACCTGAACTGTACTTACCATGTCTGGGGCATAATATCCCAGCATCATCGTTAGCTCCCCAGGGTTATAAGAAGAAGAGGACTCCCTTTGTAGCAATACAATGACCTGTTCCCAGTACCATTTTTATTTGTTTCTATTTCTTGAACAAATTAATGTATAGCTTGAACCCCTTGGTTGTGTGGTATAGAGCTATACAGCGCTTCTACATCAAGACTTGCTAATAGCACATCATCCTCAAGGACAATGCCATTCACCCTCTGAAGGACATTCATTGTGTCGCGTACATAGGATTGCAGAGCCATCACAAACGGGCGTAAGATGGTATCCACATATAACCTAATATTTTGTATGAGGCTGCCTATGCCCGACACGATCGGTCTTTCCCTCAGAAGGTCATGTCCTTTGTTGACTTTCGGTAAACTGTAAAAACAGGCCAGAAACGGATGACGTGGGAGTAAGTAATCAAATTCAACCTGATTGATCAAATGTAGAGATTTGGCTTCCTTCAAGATGTTAGTAAGGCTCTCTTTGAACTTGATCGTGGGGTTCTCCTGTAAAGTCTGAAAACATTCCTTGTCCCCCAATAAGTTCTCACACATTGTGATGTAGTGGGGCTTATCAAGGACTACTATATTTCCCCCCTTGTCTGAGAGCTTTATAACAATCGAGTTGTCCCTCTCCAGGGACACTAGCACTTCTAATTCTTGTACCGAAATGTTATGAAGAGGGGACACGTTATTTTCCAGGTGATGTAGTTCAGTGGTGACTACTTCAAGGAAGATATCTAGTGGTGAATTTTCATTCATCGGTGGAAACTTAGTAGATGGCGGCCTTAAATTGGTGAAGGGACCTTCACGCTGATTTCTTTGCCCTTCTGTCCAAAGATCCGCCAATATGCGAACATCTGGCATGTCCTCTGGAGAAATCCCCAGTTCTGCACATTGGCGTCTATCATGGGTATCGAAAATTCTCCTCCATTTGATTTTCCAGACAAAGACGTTAATGTCTTTAACCCACTCAAAATTCTTAAATTTATGGGTGGGCACAAATGACAGTCCCCTCTGAAGGAGGGAGATTTCTCCCTCATTTAGCACCCTGTGAGAAAGGTTAATAATGTGCAGGCCGTCAGTGGTCGCCAATTTAGAATGGCACATATTTAGTGATTCTTGCTTCCTCGTAGAAGGTAATCTGACACTGGGGGGGTATCCCCTAAAAAACTTCCACATTTTGTCCTCGTATTAACCCTGCTTCTATTAGATCTACCATGAAGGATATGACTGATATGCGTAGCTATGTTGGTGATGGTAGTAGTGACACAATAGTCATGGTGGTGGTGGCACAGATAACCGTGGTGGTAGTGGAACTTTGCCTTACAAAAAAGCGTAATAGCGAGTGATCAAGAAGTATTATGTACACCAAAATGATACCAATGAAAACATCAACTCATCACGCAAAAAATTAGACCCTACACAAGACGATATTCGTTATTATGCTATAACTTTGTTTTTTAGAATATTCGTAATAAAAACGAAGTTATAGCTATATAGCGAATATTCGTAAAATACACATATTAACCTAGCCATAGCAATAGGAAAGTTGCCTTATACAGTTAAAAGAAAATTCACAATACGAGAATAATGACAAAATATTTGCGAAATATCGCAAAATCAAATATGGCACCTCCCACTCATCACTAATCATTTTATTGGAAGAAATTAACATTTTCATTTTCTCAGCCAAGTGTTTCTAAATTATATTAAAAGTTTGTGGGATCAAAGTGGTTAGTACATCCCTCAATAAATTCCTTGAAGGGTGTAGTATCCAAAATGGGGTAACTTTTTCGTTGATTCTACTGTAGGGGTACCTTAGTGTGCCATCAAATGTAACACGATGCCCATAAACCATTCCAGCAAAATCTGCCCTACAAAAAGCATATGGCTCTCCTTTCCTTCTGAGCCCTGTGGTGTGCCCATATAGCAGTTTACGATCACATAAGGGGTGTTTGTGTAAACAGAATCAGGGTCATAAATATTGAGGTTGGTTTGGCAGTTAACACTTGCTGTCTTACAGAAAAAAATGATTAAAATCTAAAATCAGCAAAAAAGTGAAATCTTTAAATTTTGCCTCCATTTTCTTTTAAATCTTGTGAAACATTTAAAGGGTTAACCACATTTGTAAAATCAGTTTTAAATAACTTGAGGGGCAGGGGCGTAGCTAAAAGCTCATGGGCCCTAGTGCAAGAGTTCAGCTTGGGCCCCTTCCCTCAGTGCTTGTTGGAAAGGGGCAGGGTAGCACATAGCCTTCCTGCTGCCTGAGGCAAACATTGAAAGGGCACCCCCTCATGCCAAATTCTTGACCTAACCCCTTCCCCCCAGCCAGAGGTGTAAATTGACCAGCATGCACTTTCTATAATGCCAGTGTCTTATGTGGCACAAGGGTCTTTGGACGCCTTGCTACCTCTGCACCCCCTATAGATACGCCCCTGTTGAGGGGTGTAGTTTCTAAAATGGGGTCATTTATGAGCGGTTTCTTATATGTAAGCCCCACAAAGTAAATTCAAAACTCAACTGGTCCTTAAGTGGATTTTGGAAATTTCCTTAAAAATTTTAAAATTTGCTTCTAAAGATCTAAGCCTTCTAATGCCCTAAAAAAATAAAATGACATTTACAAAACGATGCAAACATAAAGTAGACATATGGTGAATGTTAATAAAATTTTACTATTTTATAAAGTATCACTATCTGTCTTAAAAGCAGAGAAATTCTAATTTAGAAAATAGCGAATTGTTTCCAAATTTTCAGTAAATTTTGGATTTTTTTTATACTGTAAATAAATGTGAAACATATCAACTCGAATTTACCTTTAACATAAAGTACATTGTGTCACAAGAAAACAATCTCAGAATCTCTTGGATAAGTAAAACTATTCCAAAGTTATTACCACATAAAGTGACACATGTCCGATATGCAGAAATAGGCTCTGTCAGGAAAGTCAGTGTCCTGAATCTACTGAAAAAACTTCTTCCATTTTTCACTGTGTGCACAAGGTAGAGTTTTTAACATTAAAGTCAATAGGAAAACTGTGGGTGAGTTACTGCAGGGTTTTTCAACTCCGGTCCTCGGGACCCACCTACCAGTCTGGATTTGAGAATATCCCACAAAATGAATACCTGTGGTAAGTCCTGATGCATTGACACTAATTATATCACCTGCTCAATACTAAGGAAATCCTGAAAACATGACTGGTAGGTGGGTCCCGAGGACCGGAGTTGAGAAACCCTGCGCTACTGCAACAGTGGCATACTTATGGCAGTTTAGTGGCAAATTTTAGCCATGAGAAGATACCCTCAGGGTGATGAAGAGGTGATTATGACATCAGAGGAAAAGCGAGGAGGCGGAAATAAAGAATGCAGCTGATGTACTTTCTACACATCAAAAAACTGCAAAGGGCAGATATACTCTACTTAAACTGTGGTCAGCTTGGGATCAGGTGACAAAGCTGCTGTTGGAGTAGGCTCAAAAGCGGTCAGACCTAGGGCAAGCTCCAGTGGTGATG